>NW_024582738.1:89654-104927 GCF_018398535.1 Haplochromis burtoni
AAGGAGGACCCAAATCCTACAGGAGAAGAGCAATGCGTTGCTCGGACCAACAAGGTTGAAGTCCCAGAAACTGACACAGGCCTGCCTGAGGGTCTTGTAGGCCCTGTCATTTATTCACACAGTCAAAGTCAATGATGTGGCCTGTGATGCTCTTATTGATAGTGGGTCTAACGTGACTATTATCTTTGAAAGCTGGTATAACCAACACTTAGCAGATGTCCCCATAAAACCCCTCTCTCTCGCTTGGGACTCTGGGGACTTGCTGACACAGAGTATCCCTACAAAGGCTATGTTGTTGTAGAGATGGAGTTTACCAAGGAGATCACTGGTGTTCCAGCGAGTAGAACTCACTTCACAACTTGGAATAGAGACTAGACTGGGGCTCACAAGCAATCATTCATCTATATATACCGATAAGAAAATCACTGGGTTAATTCCACAGCTGACATTATTTTATAACATTGTCCTAGAAGTCTGTCACTCTTTGTGAAGATAACGATTCTTTAAACAGATGAGGATGAATGACAAATGGCGAATGAGCGCTTCTGTTAATTTTCCAAATAAAAAAAGGTATTAACATGAACACTATGAACTGTACTTGGAAAAAGGCTGATTAGTGAAATCTGATTTAGTAAAAGCAGCAGTGAATTTAAAATCTAGGGAATGAAAGTGAGTGTTTGATGTTAACATACTGATCAAAGTAAAGTGCTCCAATGTGCCAACATGAGTAATTTCCCAAAGTGCTTCTTACGAGAAAGAATAGTGGTTAATTTATTTTGTACGTGAACCCACTGCTCTGCGAGTATACTATACCCTGAATCTAAGTGTTAGGTGGGCAACGTGTGAACCAAAATGGGCTACTTACAATCCCTGGGGTTTTGGGACTCTCTGCGGGATTGTGGGTAAAGCTGCCACTGTGACTAGTGGAGACTGTGTGTGACTTCTTGTTACTGAGGCCCATGGCGTCCATAGATTGGCTTCTGCTGCGGATGACCCGCTACAGAGAGAAATGAGGAGATGCTGTCAGTGGATCCACGTTAATATGTGGAAACACAACACCCTGATGAATAGTGCAAAGCATTATATACTTCAAATGATTGTGAATCTATACTGAAATCTAATCTAAATTAAAATAATTATGTGTTTTCTATTTTTTTTATTTTGCTAGAGCAGACCACTCTATGTATTATGCATTCTAAAACCTTTAGTGGAAATCAGTGGAATGATTTAACTGACATGTACTTCTTCAACTATATTCCACATAGTGCCAACTGAGATTTGTTCCACCTGGTCCACTGTTTCTCTTTAATTTCATATCAATATGATTCTTTGAGCTACATGCTATACATTACATAAATGTACATCACAGTAAGTGTGATATAAAGCTAAGGGATAAAATGTGTTTATATGGGCATGTATGTGTGCATTGGTGTGCTTAAATGTGCATATGCAAGTGTATGGATGTATGCATGATTATTTATTGAACACTTAGGGGCAGTGCGGGATAGCATGTAGAGGGAGAGCCTGTGTGGAGGACATGTAGGTTCACAGAGGATTTAAAAGAGTGTAGGCTCTGTGTGGAGGACATGTAGGTTCACAGAGGATTTAAAAGAGTGTAGGCTTTGCAGGCATTAAGGATGGAAATTGTCACTTAACACGGTGAGTCTGGAGTTGGGTTTTGTGTCATGAGCAAAAAAGACCAAGACTATTATGAGAGAAAGAAGAGGGAGTAGAACAGTATATAGAGAGCCAGAAAAAAGACCAAGCGGCAAGATCATTCTCGACAGTGAGAAAGAAAAATGAGGTAGGATTTCTTGGGTGGGAGCTCATCTGTGCTCATCTATATAAGTTTATGAATGTATGGAAGAAAGACAGACAGACATTAGCAAACAGCAGAGCAAGAGAGGATGAAAGAAAGGCTTTATATATATCTCTGAAGTTGCAGAGAAACAGCAGAAAAGATGACCTAGAACTAGTGATCATCACAGAGCAAAGAGCAAAACGGCAAAGGAATGCTGCCCATGAGGAGACATCCAAACTGCACCATCAGCTCCCTAATGAGGGGTCATTAAATCGTTCATCAGGCACACACCATCACAGCTTCTACTGCCGTGCCTCAGCAGCTGAGCTACGCTCCACCACCCTAATGGTCATTGATGGAGCGCTCTCAGTCAGAGCAAAGTGCCTTTCATACACAACAGGACACTCCACAGCCTCAAAACCATACCATCATGTGAGAGCACACTGAGTTCAGCAGTCACAGCCAAGTAAGGAATGCAAATGCCACAGGACTGGTCCTTTGAGATACCGCAGATTTTCAATGCTTTGTTTTTTGATGTGTGAATACCCAGAATCCCAGCCAAGAGACAGAGGACGCACAAAATAAAGCACCTTAAAAGTTTCTCCACTCATCACTATTCTCTCTCATGCATGTAGAGTTGCAGATTACCAAGGCACTCCATCAAATGAGGAATGACAGTTTACCTTGAATGATTCAAAGAAGCCTCCTCCTCCACCTCCTCCACCCCCATTCTCCAGCTTATCTTCGTCGCCACCCAGACCCATCATGGACTGACTGTTTATGTGCAGCTCCTCATATAGTGTTTCCAAAAGTGCCGAACGAGTTCGCTCCTGACAACAACAAACAAGACAATTCGTTTTCATACCGACCATAAACCTAATATTCACCATTTAAAAGGAGGGATTGAACAATTGCTTCAGGATGATAAACATCAGCAACAATGCTGATAAGAATCAGGGTTGTTGCCTGAGATGATTTGGACAACAATCTATGTTTCCACTTCGTATCAGTACAGCCAGCAGGATGCAGACCTGTGCAAACAGGCGTGTGCTTAAGTCTGCATCAACACTACAGACATTCACACTCCCTTGGCACAATTTGCTCCAGTGTGCTTCTCACCTCTAACTTGGCAAACTTCTCAGCCTTGTAGCAGGCGTATTCTGCATTAATGAGTTTAGTGAAGAGGAACTCATAAAACTCAGGGCCCTGAATAAAACAAATAAAAAGGTGAGAGGTCAGAGTAAAATATTTTTTTTATCTGTGTGGTGAAAAAGGAAAATATGGCGTTAACTGACCTTTTTGAAGATGGCAGGGTCAGGCAAAGCAGGCCCAAAGAAGGGTACATCATCTCTTGCTGTCACAGAAACCTAAAAAAGAAAGCAGGTAAGCCTAGAGACTGAAATACACATGCCACTATTAGAAACTAGAGAGCAGAATAAAATTCCTTAATTATGGATGAGCAAATCTATAAATGGGTGTTACAAGTCCCTATTGTTCAAATCCTCTTGATACAGTATTGACTGTCCTTAGAACCAACCTTGTAGGTGACATTGTCTGTACATGCATTTTCCACCTGCACCACCACATATGCATGCAGGAAGTTGGACTGGATCATGTCTGGTACAAAGGGCGTATTTTCCTCCTGGAACACGATGGCCACAATGTCGTTGCCTATGTGTCTCTTTCTCTGCAGCTGGGGGGCACAGATAAACAAAGCTAACAACAGCGGAAACATCTCAAATGACCACTTCTGCTAACACAAATACAGGCCTGTCAAAAAAAAACATCACTGCCAGCAATTGCTCTAAAAGACTGACTGGCAAGGTAGACATGACTTTAATCCAAAAGAGCACAATCTCTCCCTCTGAAACGCATGACGCCATCAGCCAAAAAATTAAATCCATCTTCAAGCTCTTGTTCCAACAATTTAATAAGATGAAAAATCTCAATATTTTACAGAAAATAAATATATATACAAAAAACATGCAACTCATGGGTGTATATAGCATTTCTGAAAGTACAGACAGAAATCTGCTTTGGGAAACAGATTTTTCACTGTAAGACAGACTTAAGACTGAGTTCGAATTATTTCAGAAAAGTGTGGATATTTTGGTAATTAACACTTCTCAGTATCAGTGGAGGTACTGCAAACTCAAACAGAAAATGCTTTATGAATCTGCTGACGACTGAATGTTATCATGGCTGCAAAATAACTTCATCTTCTTTGCTGCCAAAAGCTTGAAGTTGCCAGAAGGACACTCATGCATCTGGAGGACAAAGGGACTGTTCTCAAGTATTAAAATTTGTATCCAAGCGGTATCTTTCAAAAAGCTCTGCATTAGGGATATCTTCTTCCTTTGCTCAAGCAAGGCAGAAGTTAGCTGAGAGGAGAAATGTCTTCTCAATGCATGAGTGGGATGTTGGCTTGGCTAAAGGGGTTGAACACCACATTCGTCTACATGACCCTAGACCTTTCCGGGAGAGGTCAAGGAGACTAGCCCCAGCCGACATTGATGATGTGAGGCGACACATACAGCAGCTGTTGGCTACTGGAATTATAACAGAGTCCCGTAGCCCCTATGCCTCCCCAATTATTGTTGGGCGGAAAAAGAATGGGGCTATAGGAATCTGTATTGATTACAGAACACTGAACAACCGCACTACACCTGATCAGTATACAATGCCACGCATTGATGATGCCTTGGACTCCTTGTCAGGCAGCCGATGGTTCTCAGTCCTAGATCTGCGTAGTGGCTACTATCAGATAGAAATGGCTGAGGAGGACAAGGAAAAGACGGCATTTATTTGCCCCCTGGGCTTCTATCAATCGCTGTCCCGACAGTATGCCCAAGAGGAAGTTGCGCCACAGTGATCCCTTGTGGCGCATGCCACAAGGGATCACTGGAGCACCTGCAACGTTCCAACGCTTAATGGAAAAGGCTGTTGGGGACATGTACCTTCTGGAGGCCCTTGTGTACTTGGACGATATCATTGTCTTTGGCAGAATGTTTGAAGAGCATGATCAATGCCTCTTCAAGGTGTTGGACAGACTAGAGGAGATTGGTTTGAAAGTCTCCATTGACAAATGCCAATTCTGTCGTCCTCAAGTTAAGTATGTGGGTCACATTGTATCCACCAATGGAATAGCCACTGATCCAGAGAAGGTTGAGGTGGTGAAACACTGGAAAATGCCCACTCACTTGAAACCTCTCAAGTCTTTCCTCGGATTTTGTAGTTACTATCGGAGGTTCATAGCTAACTACTCCGCCATTGTCCGTCCTTTGTCAGAACTCACCAAGGGTTATGCACCCACTTGGAAAGACCCCAAAGCCAAGAAGAGTGTAGACCCAAACCACACCTATTTTAAAGCATCCGAGCCGTTTGGGGAACGATGGACTCCAGCCTGCCAGGCTGCTTTTGAACAGATCCGTGAATGTCTGATCAATGCTCCAGTATTGGCATTCGCTGACCCCACCAAGACATACATTTTGCATGTGGACGCCAACATGAATGGTTTAGGTGCTGTCTTGAACCAAGAACACCCTGAGGGCCTAAGGCCGGTAGCTTTCGCAAGTCGAAAGCTCAAAGACTCAGAACGTAACTATCCAGTTCATCAACTGGAATTCTTGGCGTTAAAGTGGGCCGTCGTGGATAAATTTCACGACTACCTGTATGGTGCCAAATTCATTGTCAGGACTGACAATAATCCCTTAACGTACGTATTGACCTCGGCTAAGCTCAGTGCTGTAGGGCATCGCTGGCTCGCTGCCCTCGCCACGTATGATTTCACCATACAGTACCGCCCTGGGCGCCACAACATTGATGCTGACTTGCTGTCCCGACAGTATGCCCAAGAGGAAGTTGGAGAATGGACTTCCATCCCGCCTGCTGGCATTAAAGCTCTCTGTAAACGAGCCTGCATCAGGGAAGGAGCAGTTGTACCTGACAGATTGGTGGATCAACTTGGTGCTCCTGCCTCTGCAGTACCAGAAGCCTATGCATTTCCTGTGAATCTCAGCGTAAACATCCTCGATCAGCTGAGTCCAAAAGACATTCAAACATCACAAGATATGGACCCTACCATTGGGCCATTGAAGAAAGCCATCAAGAGCAATAAAGAGTTTGCTCGCTCTAAAAGTGACTCGCCAGAGACTGTGATGCTCCTCCGTGAAAGTCGCAAATTGGAGTTGAGTGATGGATTACTCTACAGAGTAAAAGAAAAAATGGGTGGAAAACAAAGCCGGCAGCTTGTCTTGCCAGCAAGATACAGGTCTATGGTGTTAAGGTCTCTGCATGATGAGTGTGGGCACATGGGAGCAGAGCGAACAGCAGAACTGATTAAAGAGAGGTTTTACTGGCCTCGTATGGCAGCTGAGATTGAGCAGTATATTCGCACTTGTGGAAGGTGCATCTCCAGGAAGACGCTCCCTCAGCGTGCCTCGCCCTTGAATCAGATAACAAGGAAAGGGAACTTGGTGCATCTCCAGGAAGACGCTCCCTCAGCGTGCCTCGCCCTTGAATCAGATAACAAGCAATGGCCCTCTAGACTTGGTCTGCATTGATTTCTTACAGATAGAGCCTGATTCTAAAGGTGTTGCAAATGTGTTAGTTGTGACAGATCACTATACACGTTATGCACAGGCATTTCCTACCAAAGATCAAAGAGCCATTACCGTTGCAAAAGTCCTGTGGGAGAAGTACTTCGTGCACTACGGTCTACCTGCACGAATACACTCTGATCAGGGCAGAGACTTTGAGAGTCGACTGATCAAGGAGCTGTTGTCCATGTTGGGGATTCGGAAGTCACGAACGTCTCCCTACCACCCGCAAGGTGATGCGCAACCGGAAAGATTCAACAGAACCCTTCTAGCAATGCTCGGTACCATGGACACTGCAAAGAAACAGTGTTGGAGCCAGCATATCACCCACCTGGTACACGCGTACAATTGTACAAGGAGTGATGCGACGGGGTACTCACCTTATTATCTCATGTTCGGGAGAGAAGCTAGACTGCCCATCGACGTCTGCTTTGGAATCTCGCCAAATGTTGAAAGTGAGTCCTCCTATCAACAGTATGTTTCACGGATGAGAAACGAGTTGCAGGACGCATACAAACTTGCATCAGATGCAGCTACAAAAAATCATCTGAAGAACAAAGCACACTATGACCAACGCGTGAGAGATCTGCCTTTGGAGAAGGGAGACAGGGTTCTCATTCAGAATGTTGGAATAAAAGGCAAGCATAAACTGCAGGATCGTTGGAAATCTACACCGTATGTTGTAGTGGAGAAGTTGCCTAACCTGCCTGTTTATAAGGTAAAACCAGAACATGGACCAGGTGTACTCAAAACTCTCCATCGAGACCACCTGTTGCCCATTGGTTATATGGTCAGGATGCCTAATCCATCGGATGACACAGGACACATTAGGAGACCTGTAACCAGAGCACATCGTGCCCAGAAAAGTCAAGCAGTTAAACCGCCTGATCCAGTTGAAGAAAGTGACACAGCATCATCAGATGAAATGTTTGAAGCTGTCCATAATCCTCAAAGTTTTGGCGTGCAAGAGGTCAGGAGACAACTGGCAACGCCACATCAGACTTCGGAAGAGGATGACACTTCTGAGGAGGAACATTTTGAAGCAGCAGAAAGTCAACCAGTAGAAGAAAGTGAAAGTGAAAACTCATCTGGAGATGATACACCTACTTTGCTGGAATATGATGCTCAAGAGACAAATGAGTCTATGGGAGAGCAAGAAGAAGAACGGGAAACAAGTTCACCCTGGCTGTTTTCTCACCCCTGACTGTTTTCTCACCCCTGACTGTCTTCACTACTGGTGAACTAACTGCCCGTTTCTGATTGCCCCACTAACAAACTCATTGGACTCGTGAGTACTAACTGGAACTAAAGTGCACGTATTTTGTTTTATGGCTCAGTTTGAGTGAAGCGGCCATCAGTTTTAGGCCTCACCGCACCCGAACTTCGAATCAGGCCTGCAACAAGCACCGTGCTACAGGTGTAGTGTGGACAGGTTAAAGTGTGTGTGTGTGTGGGCCCACTGTTACAAATTTGGTTTAAATTGAGTAAGTGTGTAGTTTTAATCAAAGTTATTATCAAAGGTTGAAATTCATCCATTTTAAAGGTGTGAGCTGTTGTAACTGAAATAACAGTTGGCACCTAAGAAAGAGGTATTTTGTGTTGATAATCTTTTATTTATAATCCATGTAGTCACATTTACAGTATTTTTGTTTGTTTATTTGAATTCAATTCATTTTATAAAAGTAACTGTTTATTTTATTCATTTCTTTTTGTCTAAATAAATACCCGGTGAGGGATAAATTTGTGTAAAATACAGTTGTGGTGATCCTTATTAGTTAAATTAGAGGGTATCAGGTATCATTACTAGTAGCACTACGAACCCAGGCCCAGTCTCATTGTACTATATACTCTAGCTTTACCATAGCTACGTGGGACCTGGGTTACAATAGCATAAGGGGGTCAAGGCCAATACACCACTATGCATGCAGTGCAAACTGAACAACTTGTTGATTTTCTAGTATAACTCATGAAGCCCTATTTCAAATGAAATGCAGTTATTCACAGGCAATTCAGACAAATAGACATACTTCTTTTCACTAGCTAATGAATATTCACTCTACTTGTTTAGCTTTCTGGCTCACTAAAGAGGAACAACTTGTGAGAGCATATGGGCAAAAGAGAGCTTTTTTATTTTTAACTAGGTGCTAGTTTGCAAAATATAAAATTCACTTTGATCTGTCGAGATCAAGACACAAAGAAAAAGCTCCGGTTATGGTACCTTTGGGTATATATTGTTTGCACTTGGATTATAGAGGGACATTTCAAGAAACTACTTAGTCTAAGCTGTGGGAATGGAGCAGACAGTGCTATGTGACGCTATGTGACGCACTCAGCTGTATTAAAGCTGCTTGTGTATTGTGTGCACTGTATTTCAGTGTGCCATCACCGTGTTTGTAACTGTGTGTCATCCTGTTCTCTAAATAAAATTGCAATGTGCATGTAGTCCTGTCTTGATAAAAGATTTCTATCAGCGTGTCGGCTTGTGTGTGTGAGTGACGTCACATGCGGACAAAGGTCCCGTCCTGTGCAGTCTGTGTGGCAGTCTGTCGGCCAGAGAGACAGAGAGGGGGAGAGAGAGAGAGAGAAGGAGAGAGCCGCGCCAGCGCAGAGAGGCACGGAGACGAAGCAGAGAGCGCAAAGGCTTCGACATCTGGGGGGGAAATTAAAACAACTTGCATTTTTGAAAAAAAAAAACAGCCAAAAAACAACAAAGCCAAAAAACAAACAAAATCGGGACATAGCGGTGGGAAAATTTGACCGATCTTTCGCTTTTTTCCCCTGCACGGACATAAAATGAAAGGGTTACCTGGCTGCATGTTGGATTTTAAATCTTATATTACACCGCTGCGGCGTTGACTTCAGAGTTGCGCAGGCAGAGTCTGTATGAGTTGTCTGTTGGAGGAATTTTAGACACTCCGGATCAAACTTGAGTTGGACATCCAGGAACCAGTCAGGGAGTAAGCTAAACCACCTACCCACTGCTCTCACTGCATGCAGGACACTGTAAGTATTTGATATCTTATCCTCACTGTTGAGAGATTTCCCCACAATTTAACATTTGTTACATAGAGGGGGTACATGTATAGGTTTATGTGGACCGCTGTCTTACTATGCACATATGCCTAAGAGTGGGCATCTTTTCATAATCAAAAGTATACCTGCCACGTAGACGTGGCGATAGAGCAGTCAGTTCAGATAAAGGCTTTGATGGTATTAGCAGATGCCTGGAGCCCCTCAGCGCACCGTTATTTCAACGGGAGACGCGCAGTTGTGCGTCTATAGAGGATGTGAGAACAGGGACGCGGCTGGAATGAAGGACTTGTTGCGCCAGAACTGGGCTCTTTATCAAACTCTGGGATTGGAACAACACTTGTAAATGGGAGTGAGAGGAAAAAAATAAATGGGCGTTGGGTGTAGGAGTTTATAAAGGCTGACATCTGTTTAGATTTTCCACGCTGATCTCGTTATAGAGAATGTGTTCTTATGATCTTATTTTAGATTTCTTTATCGAATCTCTGCGTCTTCCTCCCCCAAATCAAATCTAAACTCATTCTAACCAGCATCGGTTATTCAAGAGAAAACACTTGTGCTGTCAGTGTGAGTATTACAGATGACCAAACCACCAGCAGCATGTTGAAGCATTTCTTGTAGTGCTGGCGTCTTTCCAAAAAAAACGCCTTGACTCTGTCTTCTGCCGGCAGGCGTCAATCCACCCTACTCAAGCCCTAAAAATCAACTGTAACTGTTACAATTTTAGCAGACTTTAGTAACACCTTCAGGAAACAAAGTGATTTAGTTATTTATCGAACACAAGATAGTTAAGTTTAACTGTATGAATTTAGGGTACACAGGCTTCACCTGTTATGGCAGAGCTGGATAGCTCAGAGGTCCAACTTGTAGTCTAAAAGTCAAAAGGAGCAATAATTCCAACATCTTAAGACCAACTGGGATGGAATGCTTGGGTTTTTTTTTTCATCTGACAGGTTCTGATCAGATGCTGTGTTGTTTGTCGGTTAGTCATAATAAGTCATGCATAACAAACTGGAGATAAATATACATGAAACAGCTCTTGTGGGGACCTTGCTGACTGTTATCGGACAAAAGCACGTCTTAAAAGCTCTGTTTCTGTTATTGGCACTGTGAAACACTCTTAATGGAAAAATCTGAATCTCCCTTGAGACCTGTGGGATTTAATTTAGAACAGGTTTGCTCAAACTTTAACTTGCCCAACAATTAAGCTGAGTTAAGATGTTCTTGATGATATAGGGTGAAATAAAGCCATTGAGTTCTGTCCTTACTTGAGTTTTCTTAGTCAAAACTCCCCATGGCAAATTTCCATTTGAAGATGAACCATTTCACATCTATACAAGAGATAAAAAGGCAAAACTGAGTACTTTTATGTTTCCTGAAAGAGCTCTTTTGAGCCACACACATCTGGTTTGTCATCAATCTCCACAGACCTCAGGGATGGATTTCTGTTACCTTAGCCTGGGTCATGCATTCAAATAAACACAGTTGGCTGTGTTCTTGCTTGGAAAGTGACAAAAGACTTCACAGCTGTGTTGCTGATGTGATGCGTTTTACTGGCTCCTTTTAGTTCCTGTTATTGGCAGTTTGCTCATTATATGCCTATTCCTTCTAAAGTATTATTATTGTTTTGAAGAATGTTATACACCCACCAAAAAACCTTGAAACTTGACCAGAAAAGTTTATTAAGTTCATGACCTTCCTTTTTTTTTTATCAAAGTTTCCACATGCACCCAAGATATGTGATAAGACCGCAGGGTTTCTGTGTCATCAAAGTAAATTTGAACTGATTGAGAAGGCCTGCTGTAAGGGAAAAAAGGTGCTTGATACATGCTGTCACTCCCTTTTGATGTTTCCTGATTAACACTAATTTGGGACTCAAATGGTGTCTCTGTGTCTGAGTGGGTGTGTTTATTTGTGTATTCACAAGAGAGAGTGAGACCACTGCTTGCCTACCACCCGCTGTCACAGGTCTCAGGGGGTCTTTGATGCTAAAGAGAGTGATAGGACCATTAGCACTCCTGAAGAGAGATTTCAAATGACTTTGGCTACATCCACACTAATGCGTTTTTGTTTGAAAACGCATAGTTTTCTCTCCGTTTTGGCCTCCCGTCCACACTGAGACGGCATTTTCCCCAAGGAAAACGCAGCGTTTTGAAAACGCTCTCGAAAACGCATACATTTCAAAACGGAGCTGTCCCTTCACAGTGTGGACACTCGAAAGCGCAGACTTTCTTAAACGATGATGCGTTTTAGTCATGTGATGCAGTCATGTGACCAATTAAACAAAGATAGCGGAGGGCATTGTACAGCAGTTGTTTTGATTGCTCTCAATTTTGACAGCCCTAAAAAAGATTACTATCAGTTTGTACATGCTCCAGATAGCTTTTCTTCAAATTCTTTAATTCTCACTCGCATTTGCGCATGCGCAGGACTGGAACGTAAGCGTTTTCAATGTGGACGCATAACTCTGTGAAAACGACTGAAAACGCTAGTGTGGACGCGGAGCGTTTTCAGACGAAAACGCCGTTTTCAAATCCATCCGGGCTAGTGTGGACATAGCCTTTGAAGCGACTTTAATCATGGATTCGACATTCTCGACATTTCTTACAGCCTTAAGCAACCAGAATGAAAGATTTCTCTTTAATAGTTTGTTGAATATCGATTTAGTTTAATTTACTTATTTGATGGATAGTGTGGATAAGTTAGATTTTAATCTGATCATAAAAAAAACTAAGAAACAGGAGATCAATCCAACAAGCACAGTGGTTCAATTATTGTCATATATACAAAATCTCACATTTTTTGGACATTTCTTTTCTGGGAAATTCTTCAGTAGTGTAGTGAGCCACATAGTTCTTATTTACTGAAGTAGGTCAATTTGTTCACTCTCGATATAGCTTATTTAAGTCATTCTCAAGTACTTATTTAAAAAACAACAACTGTATAAATCTGCTTTTTTTCATTTAGCATCATCTTATGGTGACAAAAATAACATTTTCAAGTAGCTGCAGCACTCTGTGACACACAAACCAAATTAATTTAGTGCAACATTTTACAACTTACACAGCTACTGTAGAGTGTTGTAAAATTAAGACATAACTCAGGAAGAGAGAAAGTGAGAGATGATAGTGTCATACAACAAGCAGGAAAAAAAACAGATAAGTGTAAAAGACTTATGATGCCATTGTATTAAAAAAACAGTTGATGATGATTTAAAGTGACAGTGTTTGAGTGCTTTTGTTGAATGATACTTTGTCTATATATAGATTTAGATATATATATATAGGCCACAAACATTTTTATTTACTAGTCAAGTGCACTTAAAATATGGGTAAAGCAAAGAGGCTCAGAGAAGCACCTCAGGTTCTTAGCCCTTAAAGTTGTTGTTGATAGATTTGATGGGGTTACAGAAACATACTCATCTGAAAGTCATTCCAGAGAAGTTGATTCTTTTGACTTCTGACCTCTTTTATCAAACTAAACAGAACTCCCATTGCAAAGACTTACTGTCTACCCTGAAGATGACTGCTTTATGTTTCCCGTCATGAGCTTTGACGTCCATCAAAAGCCTGGGTTCTTGAAACATCTGTGTTGTGATTACTGGAACCCTGATTTTTCCTCCCCCTATTCTAAGGAACTGCATTCCACCCATTCTTACTCCATAGGTCCAGATTGTTTCCACATTAATGCAGCAACCTGCATGAATGTGTGAGCAGTTGCTGCAGAAAAGAAATTTCTTCAAGGGCCATTTAAACAGGGAAGTAATTCAAAATAGGCTGTTCACAGCTATAAAAAATATACACAAGATAGAACAAATAGTTATAAATGGTTTTAGAATCACTGATACTCTCTCTGAAGTTATCTTGACTTTTACTTACATACACATGCATTCTTATTAACATGAATTACAGATATTATGCTCCTCAGTGTCTGCACAGTCTTTGAACATTACTGTGAAGTTAATTAATCAAAATTTAAAAAATGATGCAATAAGGACCTTAAATCTAAAATGAATACAGTAGTTGTGATATATTTTATTATCAGTTACTGTCAATAACATAAACAATATCTGAAAATATCTGTCAAACTTCAGCTTGTTCTTGGTTCTGGGATCAAGTAATTATAGCTGTATATCTCATCTTCTGAAAACATTACCTTTGGCTTTTAATAGATAGACTTTGATAGAATTTGCTCATAACTACTTATTTGGAAGCAGTCGTTTGTTTTTCTCAATGTATGTAGCCATTTCTTCTGTTTATCCACAGGGAGGTTTGTTGCCATCTTCTACCTTTACAATTCATTTTTTTACCTTAGATAAATGGAAAAAAGAAATTGTGGTTTTGACAGGAAACTGACAGCTGTCAGATTAACACTACTGTGGTTGCATGGCTACAGTGATACACAATGAATGTTGTTTTGGGAAGTAAATATATTTGATGTTAATGTAGTTACTGTATATTCTAAACGAACTTCAGATAACGTCATGGCATGCTGGAAACATTCATAAATATTTAAAGAAAGCAGATTTGCACAGTTTGGTAAATCTATACACAAACTGCTCACAACTATCAGTGTGTACATATTATTATGCTGTCATCATGTAAGGTATTGTTTTTTCATTCCACAGTTTAGCTGGTGCTAACAGAAAAGAAAATGGACCCAATATTTACCCAGAAAGATTACATGAATTAGGTTAGAATACACAATCACTTGCACAAAGGGTAGATGTGTATTTACTGCAAAGTGTTTTGGATGCATACAGTACATGTTTTGGCTCTCCAAAATATGGAACAGTCATATTATGTTACCACTTTACTTACAAGTTCTTCTTTATTGAGAGGCAGGCTTTAAGGGCTTAAAAGGATAATGGTCAGTGTGACCAAAAGCCAAGTGTTCATCCATGTGATGTTTACATTGTCAGGAGCTCAACCCACAATGGTGCAGTACTGTATGCTCGTGCTGCCAGACACTGGACCACATCAGTTAGAGATAAACACATTCAGTGGCTCTAATGCTAACATGGTTCAAGACATAGATCCTGCACTTACCACTTATTTCTCTAATGACCACTCATTAACTTCCTTGTTACAGATCATGTGTGGCTTTGAGGCAGAAGTTAAAATCATCTGAAAGGTGTCTGTCATGCATGAAAGAAAGAGGAACTGAGAAACACCATAATGAGGAAATAATTTTTCAACCCAGCACAAATCATGACTCTTTCTGGGGTTCTGTATTAGTATGATTATTTGGTTCTGTACTTCACCACGCTCTTTTTGAAGTGAAACAATGACACTAACCCTTTTTTCAGATGTTACATAGCATTTTAAAGTAGTATAATTCAATGCAGTCGAAGAGTGAAATGCTCTTTTAAAACAATGCAATGAGGTCTTTAGAATATGAGGAGCCCTGCTTATTCAAGACTTTGTATGTAATCAGAAGGAGTTTAAATTGAATTTTGAATTTAACAGGGAGCCAATGAAGAGAAGCTAACATATGAGAAATATTACCTGTCTTTTTTGTTCCTGGTAGTGATCTGCGATACCACTGATTTCCTTTCCGATCTGATACCAAGTAAAATTCAGGGTGGTATCGACGATGCTGATCCGATACTGATACTTTGTACAAAAACTTAATGTTTCATTGTATTTCAAAGGACATATTTTGATTGAAATGACTCCCACATTACTCATAGTGTTACTGGAAGTATCTAATCAGCCAAATAGATGGCAGCAAATCAAACATGCTGACATACTCAAGATAACCTGCTAAAGTGAGCAATTGGGAAGAAAGGTCAATGAAGTGACTTTGACTGGTAAATGGCCTGTATCCACCAATTCACACACA
>NW_024582738.1:104947-106574 GCF_018398535.1 Haplochromis burtoni
CACAGGGCCCTCTGACCACCACCAGTAGTCAACGGGTGAAGTGTCTTGCCCAAGCCGGGGCTCGAACCGGCAACCTTCCGATTACAAGGCAAACTCCCAACTCTTGAGCCACGATCGCCCCACAATGAATGTGGTTGTTGGTGTCAGATGAGTTGGTCTGAACATTTCCGAAATTGCTGATTTACTGGGATTTTCCCGCACAACCGTTTCTACTGTTTACAGAAAATGACCCAAGTAAAAGAATATATCCAGTGTGTGGTAGATGACTGAGTTGATAGGAAATGAACAGAAACTCCAATAACCCTTTGTTACAACTGAGATATGAAGATACTCATTTCTGAATGCACAACACATCAAACCTTAAAGGTACCATACCAAATGTCCATCCTGTGTGCTTATAATAGGAACCAGGCCTCCAATTCAAATAAAGCTTACCAAAATTGGACAATAGACGATTGTAAAAATGTTACCTAGTGTGATAACTCTTAATTTCCCCTGGATCATTTCGATGGTAGGGCCAGACTTTTCTCTTAAAGCCTTTTATGACCATGGTTTACCAATCTTCCAGTAGGATAACACTCCATGCCACAAAGCTCAAATCATTTCAAACGGGTTTCTTGAACATGACAATGAGTTTACTGTACTCAAATGGTTTCCACAGTGGATCTCAATCCAACAGAGCACTTTTGTGATGTGGTGGAATGGGATATTCCCATTATGGATGTGCAGCTGAAAAATCTGTACCAGTTGTGTGATGCTATCATGATACTATGGACCAAAATCTCTGAGGAATGTTTCCAGGACCTTGTTGAATCTAAGCCATGAAGGATTAAGGCAGCTTGGAAGACAAAATGGGATCCATTAAAAAAGGTATCCAATGAGCATACACAGATGAAGATACAGACATATACATACATTTATGCATATGTAAATCTAGATATATACACAAATTAATTATCATTTCAAATTATGACCACATGCACACATTTGTTTTTATTCAGTGCAGTGCATTAATGGTTTTGACAGGCCAGGTCATTAAAGTGATGAATTTGAAGAACACTTTTGAGTCAAACCCTGAAATCTCTGCAGACCACACTGACGCAATCCCATATTGCATCTGAGCTCCGGTGATGTAATTTGTGGAATCTGGCTCTAATAGTGCAATTTCATTAGAGAACATGCCCGTTAATAAAATCCAGAAAAAAAACAAACAAAAATAAAAACAAACT
The DNA here is from genome assembly GCF_018398535.1 of Haplochromis burtoni. Taxonomy (NCBI): domain Eukaryota; kingdom Metazoa; phylum Chordata; class Actinopteri; order Cichliformes; family Cichlidae; genus Haplochromis; species Haplochromis burtoni. Next base: position 106,177 of record NW_024582738.1, read on the forward strand.
GATACATATGGTAGTGACTGTTTAGGTAAAAGAAAAATGTAATCCAGTCATTGTTAAATACTTCAGTTATTATAATAAAACCACTTGTTATAAATGGTTCTTAGACTGTTTTAAATGCATTCATACAACCGTCCATCAATTATTCATCTATTTTAAGCATCTTTTTCTTTCTTTCACAGTTTCTTTTTAAAATATATCTTAAACCACTGTAAGAAGGAGGATTTTTAATAGCAGATTCCCCCTTTTATGCCTTCTAGCATAAAGATTTGCTCTACCTAAACATGTGGGACAGATGAGAAAGATCTTAAAGTTAATAATCTGAGTTACATGACAGTTCCAAAATGAAAAGCTGCATTATATGCCACCACATAGATAATAACTAGTGAGTTGGATTTTGG
>NW_024582738.1:106594-113008 GCF_018398535.1 Haplochromis burtoni
ACTGTAAGAAGGAGGATTTTTAATAGCAGATTCCCCCTTTTATGCCTTCTAGCATAAAGATTTGCTCTACCTAAACATGTGGGACAGATGAGAAAGATCTTAAAGTTAATAATCTGAGTTACATGACAGTTCCAAAATGAAAAGCTGCATTATATGCCACCACATAGATAATAACTAGTGAGTTGGATTTTGGTTGTCACTAGACTTTCCAAAGCTATGATCCCTGTGAGAATTTATAGCCAAATTAAAACAGCTTTTATATGTTATTTATGATTCTTCCCATTATTTAGAAATAACAAATTGCTGTCAGTGGCTTTGGAAAAACCGAAAGCCACTGTGAAACCGAGCCGCCTCTCTCTATGTAATTTAGAAGTTAACTCCTTCTCCTTGTGAAATGAAACATTATTTTGTCAGTGCATCCAGGAGTAACTGTTCCCAATGTGCTTCTGTTGGTGGTGTGATGAAACGCTGCTCCTTGAAATGCCTGAAATATGATTTTTCATCTTTTAAAATGCACTATTTGTTTATTTATTTTACTGCCATAATGTTTTGGTAGAAAATTCTGTTCAATATTATGTATAGTATACTTGATACATTTAGCCTATCACTGTTTAGTGTGGTTTTTGTCACTAAAGAATATTGTGTATGTTTGAAGCTCCTACATTTTCTAAATGCATTCATATCACTACCAGAGAGCTCTTTTTGAGATAAACAAAGCAACAATTAAAGCAAGCCAACAATGTTGGTTATGTATTTCACTACTGAATTGCATTCTTGTTTATTTATGCAATTGTGGTGCTTGATTACACTAATAGTCCTACAAAGGTGTAGTATTCTATTCTATTCTATTCTATTCTATTCTATTCTATTCTATTCTATTCTATTCTATTCCAGTATAATGACCATTTGGGGCCATGTGTGCTGTGATGGAAGTGGTTCGAAGGGTATCATCCTCTGATGAGCTGTGAATCAGCCGGTCACGCCTGCAGTCACTCATGACTCAACACAGGCTCTCAATCCAATCCTTGTTCCGAGTTCTGTCGGTACGCAGCAACTGTTTGAGTGTATGTGCAAGTGTGTGCATGTGTGTGTGGTTTGTAATGATAAAGATAAAGTTAGAGAATGAAAGCCTATGTGGCTGAGTGTTTGTGTGCATGCTAGCTTGTAGAAGCCCAGCGTCTCTGCTTTCTGGGGTGGGAGAGATGGAAACAATGGTCACATTGTGTGGAGAGTTGGCAAAGATGGGAGGAGGGAGCTGGAGGAAAAGAAGCAGGCAACAGGAGAGGAAATCTGAGAAGAAAAAGATTGCAGAAGATGAGCACAAGGGCAAAGAGGAGAGGGGGACACAGAGGTGGAAAGAGAAAAGGAAAGAGATTTGGAGGTGAGGGAAGTTATGAGACTTTTTGGTTTCAGTTTCATGTTTGAGTTGAACATGGATTAAACACACATTTAAAATTCCCAATAATCAAGCTGCAACCAAATATTTCCTATAGATAATCTAAAATACATTGAAATGTAGAAAAAAATACTTTTTGAACCCATTTGAAGTACATTTCCAAACATATGGGTAGCCTTGCATAGTGATTCATACCATATACCATGATACATAGTATGAAATAAAATTCCTCCATTTTAGTCATTTTTGATCAATATGTAGTTGTTACATCCTGTGAGGCTGTGGGAGTGTGTGGGTGGGGTGTTTGCCCGCTCTCCCCGCCTCTTCCTCTCTTGCCACTCCTACCCCCTCTGTCTCTCTCTCACTCTCCTCTCTCCCCAGGACACAGCTGCTTTTGATTAGCCTCGTTTGCCACCTGACTCCAGTTAGCAATCACCTCTGAGGCTATTTAAACTGGGGATGAGCTGTGAGCAGGGTGGTTTTTTCCCTCTGTGGCGCTACACGGTTTTTGTGCTAGGTTTTGGACAGACAGCCGCCTTCTGACTAGTGAGTAGATGGGCTTGTGGGCCCTGAGAGTGTCTCCCTGTGTTAAGGAGTAGGGTAGGAAGTGTGGGAAGTGCCTCCCATTTTTGTTTAGTAGTCTACTTGTCTTTTGATGCTGCGAGTGTTTCCTTTGTTTCTTTGGCATTATTGGTAAAACGGCGTTGCCGGCTCTTTAAGTTAATGTTGTTTGTAATAAACCTATATCATTTGTAATAAAACTATATTAATACAGAACAACTCTGTCTGTTTTCCTTTTCATTCTGTTTCTGGACTCATTTGTTACTGGTCCCCTCACTCGCATGCCTAGACCCCTTCGGGGGGAACGTAACAATGTGGGGGCTCGTCCGGGATCTGAATGGAAGGAACAGCAATTGAGTTTTAGTGAGTTGTTTGCCGGTGGCCTGTTTAGTTGTATGGTATCTGCTGCGCTCTCTCTCCAGTTAGCAAAAGGGGAGTGTCTAGCTGAGCGTAAGCTCCTCCTTCAGGCACTCATTTTTTATTTTTCCTTTATTATTTTCGGAGTAATCCCGGGTGGGGATTAGTTCCCTGTCGGGGGTAGGCTTGTCGGTGCTTTGTGCACTTGATGCTTAGCCTTTAAAGTTGCCTCGAGCCTGGTACACTCCAGAAGCTAACTAGGCTAAGATTTTAGTAGGCAGGTCTGGGGAGAGGGTCGGTGGTATTTTTATTTATTGGTTAACCTGTGGCCACACATTTCCCGCCTGTTTTTCATTTGTGTATTGGAGGTGGTGCTTCTTTGTTGTTATTGTTAGCCTCAGGTAGTTTTTGTTTTAGATGTAATGGCTACCTTTGATATTGCTGTATTTAAGGAAAAACCCTCGCTTGGGATAGTGGCCTTTGCCAGTGTCTGCCAGTCCACTTGAGCATGGTGTAGCATCTCAGCCTGTTCCGCAGGTGCCAGCTCAAGCTGTAGGTCCATTGGTGTCTACACCTGTTGCTCAGGGGCTGCCTGAGGACAAAGCCATGACATTGCCTCGCTTCGAACCTCTCTCCATTGAATCAAGTGTAGGCTCGAAGCAGGATGCTAAGCTCCGTGTACGCCTGGCTCGTCTCCAGTTGGAAAAGGAGGATCGTGAGAGGGAGTTCCAGCTAAAGGAGTTGGAGCTTAGGCGTTTAGACGCAGAGGTTGCCAGAGCCAGGGAGGTCGAATTGAAAAAGGTGGAGGCGGAAGCGGAGACAGCTGTTAAGCAGAGGTGTGGACTCGAGTCACATGACTTGGACTCGAGTCAGACTCGAGTCATTAATTTTATGACTTTAGACTTGACTTGAAAAAATGTTCTAAGACTTGTGACTTGACTTGGACTTTTACACCAATGACCTGGGACTTGAATTGGACTTGAACCGGTTTACTTGAAAAGACTTGATATTTCACCCCAAATATAAAATTTAACATGCATATTATATAGAGATTGAAAATGTGACGTCATTCAGGGGTAAAACCGCAAAGGATTCTGGGAACTCGTGGCAAGAGGTACTAGCGCACGCAGGCTTTCAATTGAAATCAGTCACACAGCGATAAAAAGAAACACAAAAATGTCAAGAAGCTGTTGTATTATTAACTGCAATAGCCGGTCGCATGACAGCCACGGGAAGCCGACGGGTAAAGAGATCGGTTGTTATCGGATTACGTCGTTGAAGAGAAATTGTTCGAGCCATGTTTCCGAAGTAACAAAGAGGCGATGGATGGCCTGGATTGCAGCCATTCAAAGACCAAATATAACGTCCCAGAACACTCCAGCTCACAGGTTAGTCTGCTCCAAGCATTTACACGAAGGTCAGTGTTTTGTAGTAGTTAATATGTCATTTTCATAACATAATTGGTGATATAGGTTACAAGCAAGTCTGGCGCTGAACAGAAATGGTCGCGCTATGCTCCTTTATTTATTGTGCATAAATAGTGAATTGTCCTGACACAATATTGCGTTTCGCTTCTGTTATTATGGTACATTGACAAAAACATATACTTTTATTCACAGGATAAAACAGGTTTTTTGTATCACTAATTGCCCAGTACGATTACAGCATACAATATTATTGTCACTGCTACATTTCTGTGATGCGAACCAGAAATTATTTCCACTACTAATTAATTACCGTTGAGCTCAAAGGTCCTATTAATAAACGGTTAAGGAATGTGTATTTATGACGACGATTTGTGAGACTGGTAAACTTATGATACGTACGATGGTCTTTCGTTCTACACGGTGCATTTCAAGGTCCTGCACCCATCCGTCGGTAAACTGTACCTGGGCTTGTTGCAGTGACCGGAAGTTACTAAACTTCATGAGTGTGTGCACTCACTCCAAGAACCGTATAATTATAAATATGCATATAAATATGCTACAATGAGATAGCTGACTTCATCTAACTAGCAAATGTTGTCCAGGCTACGTTGGTGATGCAGTTTTTTTTAATGTGTATGATATTTTTGTCATGCGATTTTAAAGCCGGTCCTACAACCGCATCCAAGAATAACATGCAGCTTATCTCAGAACTGTCGGTGAAAATTATTCTTGGAGCTAGGTTTAATTGAGCTGCATTCTAAAGAGGTGCAATTTCACAATTTGTGTATATTTTCTAAGTTCACTATTTTGTCATGTGTTGAGAAAAACACAGATTTAAAAATCACATGGTCTAATATTTACATTTAGCATAACTGCAACATTCTTTTTTCATTTTTTTTTAAAGACTCGAAAGGACTTGAAATTCAAAGTTTCAGACTTGTGACTTGACTCGGACTTTTACACCAGTGACTTGAGACTCGACTCTGACTTGCCTGACATTACTTGAGACTTGACTTGAGACTTGAGGATAAAGACTTGAGACTTACTTGAGACTTGCAAAACAATGACTTGGTCCCACCTCTGCTGTTAAGTTGCGACAGCTGGAACTCCGGCAGGCTTCTCTTCCTCTGACTGCCTCCATTCGTCAGGCAGACACACCATTTGATGTAGGGAAAAATAGTCGTCTTGTTCTAGTGTTCCGTGACACTGAGGTCGACAGCTACTTCGAGTCGTTTGAACGAATAGCCACGGCCTTGCACTGGCCACGGGATTCGTGGGCCATTTTGCTCCAATGTAAGCTGGTAGGTAAGGCTCAAGAAGTTTTTTTTCCTCATTGTCAGCTGAGGACAGCTTGGACTATGACAAGCTGAAAATTGCTATCCTGCTGGCTTATGAGCTGGTCCCAGAAGCCTATAGGCAGCGTTTCCGGGGGTTGAAAAGGGGACAGGGTCAGTCTTATCTTGATTTCGCCAGGGGAAAAAGGTGTTCTTTTTGATCGGTGGTGTGCCTGCAAAGCCACTGACCTGGCTTTGATCCGGGAACTAATGCTCATAGAGGAATTTAAGAACTGCATTGCTGAGCGCATCGCAGTATATATTAATGAACAGAAGGTTTCCTCGCTACAGCAGGCTGCGACGCTGGCTGATGAGTTCGCGCTCGTCCATAAAACCAGTGTCAGTAGGTATGACCGGCGCGATGCCCCAGTGAAGGCTAGCAAGGTGCCAGTTGCACCGCACCCAAAGAGTGAGGTATTTGGGTTTCGTCCCAAGGCAGACCGAAAGTGTTTTTTGATTTGTCAGAATCAGTGATTGGCTCTATTCTAGAGAAGGATGTGATACCCTGTATTGATGAGGGAGATAATGGAGCCTTAGAGTCGGCTCAAAGTGTGGTTGAGCCAGCTCCTGAGTCTGGAGCTCCTTTTCCGCTCACCCGGGAAGCACTTGTGAAGGCTCAGAAAGAAGACCCTTCATTAGTTAAGTGTTTAACCGCTGCAGCTCAGGATAAGGGTGGTGAGGGGAGCAAGAAGCAGACATTTTTCGTTTGGGAAGGTTTATTGATGCGCAAGTGGACCCCAAGGCCTGGAGAAGACTGGAGCGCAGTGCGGCAGATGGTGGTTCCGACAAGTCTGCGGTGGCATGTGCTACAGTTAGCACATGATCATGCATGGTCAGGTCATTTGGGTGTCACTAAAATGTAAGACCATATACTGCAGCATTTCTTTTGGCCGGCAATGAAAGCAGATGTAGTGCAGTTTTGTAACATCTGTCACACTTGCCAGCTTGTGGGTAAACCGAACCAGACGGTGCCCCCCGCCCCTCTACGTCCTATCCCTGCTGTCAGTGAACCATTTGAGCATATCCTGGTAGACTGTGTTGGCCCCTTACCAAAGACGCAGGCAGGGAATCAGTTCTTGTTAACCATAATGTGTGTGTCCACTCGATTCCCCGAGGCAATTCCGCTGTGGAGAATCACTACAGCAAGCATTACCAAAGCACTAGTCAAATTCTTTACCACCTTTGGCCTCCTGAAAACTGTGCAGACAGATCAGGGTACCAATTTCATGTCCAGGGATTTTAAACAGACTTTACAGTCCTTTGGAGTTTCTCATTCTGTGTCTAGTGCTTATCACCAAGAGTCACAAGGTGCACTTGAGCGGTGGCATCAAACTCTCAA
>NW_024582738.1:113028-126049 GCF_018398535.1 Haplochromis burtoni
TTTTTTTAATCATGATTTCACCCCAGCTGTGCGCTAAATGACTCCCTTTTCTCTTTCTGATAATTTATGCTTCTCTGTAATCATTCTTACATGTTTCGTGACTTTTTGTGAAAATAAATCTTTTTCTCAAAGTTAAAAACCTCAGAGCCAGGAGCTCACTCTGGAGTACAACACTGATAAACTGCAGGGATCCTGTTTGGAACATTAGCTTTTTTTAGTGTGTGACCTCACATATAAACAAGCTTCAAATGGTCATATTTCTGTCTGAACTCCAAAGCTAGAAGATGTATCATTTTCTCCATAAAAAGAAAAGTTTCACGGTGAAATGCTACATCAATGAGACTCATTCAAGAAAGAGACAATTTGTAGACTACAATACCTCATATACAGCCTTTAATGCACATGTGAGTTATAGATCACTATGGGTTAAACAATGTATGATACATAAAATTTTTCTTCTCTTTCATGAGTTCCATGAGGGCTATATGTTGCTTAGCATGGAAGCCCAGATCAGTGATTGGTCTCAACGTGTGTCTTTCTTAAAGGTATTTCTCTCAGGGGTGCATTTCAATAACAGCAGCCAGAAGGCTGGATGATGCATTTTCAATAGAGTGGGAACAGACTCTACTGTTAAGTGTTTAGTGGACTTCTTGTCTGGCAGTGACTGAAGTTGGTTTATCTCGGCACTTGTCAGAACAGTGGTTAAAAAAAGTGCAAAATACATTCACAAGCAACATTTGTTTTGGAGCCAATTTAAAAACAACAAAGCAAAAAAACAACAACAAAACAAAGTATCAAATTTGCTCAGCTGATCAGCATGAGGCAGTGATGCATAAGAATTCAACTTACAGTGGATAGCTCTTCAGATAATCCAATCATAATATGCTCATCTATGAACTCGCAGCCACTTCAGTTCAATAATGATCAGCGCAATAAACCAAGTATAACACAAACAAATGAGTAGTAAAAGGATGAGAAAGAAGATGATTTTTGCATATTTGTTATTTGACAAGCTGATATATGCATAGGTTTCAGGCAAGTATTTCTCTCAGAAAATATCAGAGTGAACCACGTGTGGTCGGAGAGGACATGTAAAATTTCCATTTTCTGATACAAGAAAAAATTCTTACTTTAGAAAATGAGTAAGTTCTTCAGATGATGCAGCTCAGATGGAGTTTAGCATTAGGACTGCATTATTATTCTGCTGTATAAATCTCAAATCTGTGTGTCACAGGTGAAGACAGCACAAAGCAGCAATATTTAGAATCAGATCCTGACCAGTCTGCTGTTATTAAACTTAGAATTTTGTAAGTGGACGCTTTTTTCTGTGCATGCTATGTGAAGTTTTTTTATTAAAGTCAAAGGAAAGAATTTGACACAGCCAGCCGTTTGCAACAAGCTAGACTACACACTAAAATAACAAGTATTGAGGAGCTCAGATATGGAGGATTGCATCTAAACATGAAGTGCAAAGTGCAAATGACTTTATGTATTTTTTTTGGTAACAATGGTAACAACCTGATAACAACCTTCATTTAATTTACATTTTCCTGCAAATGTAAATATAAAAGGCCAGTAGAAAAATCGCTAAATTGACAAAATCTTCTCTTTTATCTTGACAGAAAAGAGCCGTGTTAGCACAAACTGTTAAAGAAAATCAACACCCAAGAATTACTTCTTTATAGTCCTCATGCTTAGTGTAGTTCAAAAGCAAAAGCAGAGGCCGAGCGCTTGATGTATCTGCCAGGAAACTGTGGTTTGCTTCCTGTTTGGAAGCTTTGACTTTTTGAACTTTGTTTTGCTTGGTTTTCACTTGCTGATTTGTTTGATTTGAACTCACTTTTTTCACTTCAGACACTAAAAGTTACTTAGATTTAGTAAAAGATTGTGGTTTGAGCTCACAGCATTAAGTCAACACATTGAAATATGGCATTTGCCTAGTGTATCTGACAGATGTAACAGATCTGCGTGACTATTACCTAAACCTGGTCCACAGCCACTCGTGTGAAAAGACGCCCTGTGTGTAATTTGGAGAAAATGACAGATTTAATGTCCTTGCGATGAGAATGGGCTGGATAAACAATTTACTATGTAGCACATGCTGACATAGCAGTCCTGATTCAGTGCTTTTCTACTAATACCATAAAGTGTGTTAACAGATTTAAATGCCATGAGCCCGTTTCTATTACAGCTAACCTAAAGCAAAGTGTTGAAGATTTCCATAAATCTTTTAATAGTAATAAAAAAAATCTATGGTACTTTGTTTACCTCATTTCAAGCTGTAGCTTCCATTGTATGTGGTACTGAATCCATATTCTAGGACCCGTGTAGTTTTGTGATTGAGCATTAGTAGCTCAATTTTTCAAAGGTGAAAAATTATCTCACCCTGCAAGGCTGCATCATGTATTGTCAATTTAGCACTTTGTTGTAGCGTGAATAAGTAATGGTGAAGAACAACTAGCCCCTATGCATGTGTCAGTTAGGCGTACATTGACAATATACGGATGTAGCCTTGCTGTTGATCCTTGAGTAATGACCTCACATCTATGGATTCCAGGGTGGTCCTTTCATAGCCTGTTAGACACTTACACACACAAAACGCACACTGAGTCTCTCACTCCGCACAGCCAGACTTTATCACACATTACTAACAAGCATGAAGAGTGTGTCGACACACACTTGGGCACAGTGAGCATTTTGTTCTCTTCTACACACTTCCCAAACGTTCCTCTCTTGCTCTCAAACACATTTAAATTCTTGAAAAATAAGTCACTGCACTGTTCTTTGTGTTGTTCAGGAACAAAAAACGAAATTCCCCTCATTCTATGTCCTTTTTCTTACACAGTCTTGTACAATATTCAGCTATCAACTGTTGTATGCAGATACATACACAATGACAGGATCTCCTTCCACAGGCTCTGAAGGTCTGATGAAAGTGAGAGGTCACTGACACTTCCTCCACTTTCTTTTGATAATGACTTGTCTCAGGCATCTAATGCCCTGTTGATTGCTCCCTCCAGACATTTAATGGCCATAAACTGCAGACGACGACATGGGCATCCGCTGTGGTCATTGTAAATGGAGACTCGATCCCTGTGACTTTCTTTTAAATTAGTGTTGCTGCTGTCATTTAGTTGTTCCTCATAATGCCTCTTCTTATTGTTGACTCACTGCCTTACATGAGCAATGATTAAAATCTTAATAATTAGATGCAGGAATGATACTGTCACTTCTTTAAGAAAAAAACCCAAAAAACTTCCACAGACACCAAAAGGAAATAACACACCCATTACAAACAGGAAAGGGGGGAGTATTGCAAATTTAGCAGTTTGCTTCAAAAACAGATGTGTTCTTTATTTTCACATGTCCTAATAACACTCTTTTGCAATGAGGCCATACAGCTTTCTATTTAACCCTCTGGGGTCCAGGGTAAAATTGGCCGTTTTTGACTACTTTTGATTTGACCTCTACATTTCACCTTTTAAAACTGTTTATCTTGCCTTGTTTGGTATCATTCTTTTCAGCACAACCTCACATATCTGAATTTGGAGTTATGGTTTCATTTTGACATAATGTATTAGCACAATTGATCTAAATTCAGACAAAAAACTTAAACTCAGAGTAGAAAAAAGTTATATTTCTTACTGTAAGAACCACAAATATGTTTAACGAATCATTTTCAAAACTTGAAATGCAAATACAAATTGTACATTTTTTAAAATTGGTCATGTGATTTTGATGCCCTGGCGCATCCGTGGACCCCAGAGGGTTAAATGAATCCTGGTTTAAAAAAACATAAACAATGCAGTTTCCTTACAGGGCTGGACACTGCACATTACTACACTAAAAATGATTTGCTCGCTGGCCTCAGTATACTATAAACCTCTGCAAGTCATCTTCTGTTGTCAGTCCTTTTAAAATGTTGGTCTTTGAATGATTTCCTTATATTATTTATTTTAAAATTTTTATATTTTAATTTTTGTATGGAAGAACTATGCAGGTTAATTAAAAAATCCTCTTTATTAACAATAATATATTTATTTAAAGAGTGCTTTCCATCATAGTCCTTTAGAAAGCACAGACCAGAGCTAACAGAGCTAACTACAACTTAATCTAAGCTGGCAGCAGTGAATGTAAAGAGTAGTAAAACTGGAAAACTTGTAATCTATACTGTAATTGTTGTGTATTTGGAACTCCCTAAATAAGCCATATGTAGTGCACTGACCAGGCTCTGTCCATGACTGCGCTGCAGCAAACAAGCACTGCACTATAGTAATCATGAATGAATGGCTCTACCTTGCTAAGGTGCAAAACAAATCCTGTTTTTTCTGGCTTTTTCGACTTTCAAGAAGAATGTTATGCAGATATAAAGTCTGCTCTTGCATAAATAGGAAGCCAATTAAGAGAGGCAAAGCGCAGAAGTATAATGATCATATTTAGATGAACCAGTAAGAATGCAAGCTGCTGCATTCTAAACCATGTTCAGACCTCTAACATACCTCTTCTTTGGGTATCCTAATAGTAAAGCAATACAATAATCCAAACTAGATGCACAAAGGCATAAAATAGAACCTCATCATATTTGAACAACAAAATACGTCTGATTTTAGCAAAACTTCTCAGGTGAAAGAAAGCCATTTGAATGAATAAAAAGGGTTTTCTTAAACAATAAATAAATAAAAATAAATAAATGCTTTCTGTCCATCCATGTTTTAGTTCAGTAATACTTAAATTTTAAAACCATCTTTTCACCAAAATTAACAGGCATATCAATTTCCTCCAGAAATTGGTGTAAATAATTGTAGATCATCAGCATAACAATGGAAGACAATCTCAAAGGACCTAGTGAGTTTACATATTGGTGGTTAATGTAGTGAAAACAGCTGTGAACCAAGGTCCAAGGGTTCCATAATTAATCAGTTGCCAAAGAGTTTCATAAGTCTCTCCACGAGTGTATTAAATGAGCTGTATTAACACAGGGAATGATCGTTGCTTACACATAGACAAAACCATTAAAAAAAGCAAAACAAAACATTGGTAAATAAGCATGTCTGAAAAAGGAGGCCCTACTTTCCAACGCTGTCTGGTTAGTGTTTGGAAATTAAGAAGCAGATACATCCCGTAGGCCTGGAACAGTCCAGTACTAGCTATAATCCAATACTGCTAATACAATGTACCACTGCTATTTTAGTAAACAAAATAACATTTTACTGGTGCTTCAGGCAAATATGGCTGCAGCTGGAGTTCTTTATTGGTCTTTAAGAAAATAAAGATAAATAAATAAAATGAAATCTAAATATCCAGAAAAGTATTTTCTTTAACTGGTTTCAACTTTAAGCAAACAGCTTTAAGTTGCCATTGGTGCACTGCAACGTCTAATACACACCTAAGCAATGTACGTATATCACACACTGCTCATTTTGCTGCCGTCATTCTGCTGTTTATACCAAACTTATACTTTAACGCATGAGTCACTATGGAACAATTGCACAGTCTTGAGAAAATTATTGGTTAGACCTGCAGGTTTTCGCTCTCCATTATATAACATTCAGAAAAGCAAATTACCAAGTTGAGTTGCAGAATTTGAACAAATAGCTTTGGCAAGCTTAAGTTTTCAATGCTTTCAACATTGCTTCATTTCCCAGGATGATTTTTGATTGTCCATGTGACTATTTTAGAGGTGAAGGTTGTAATAATTTTTTTTCTCCCAAAATTGCAAGTCAGCTAAGGGGGGGGGGCTTCTTCATGTTTGCACTTTCATGAAGGGTTTCAAATAATTTGGATAAAGAAAAGAAAATTTAAAAGTAAGACAAAAAAGAAAACACCGGCCTTTGACCCAAAACTTCCAATACTTGTTCTTTCAGTCATTGTCCCCTCATTTTTCTCCAGTCCTCTTTGTGTCTGTATCTCTAGGACACACACACAAACAGACTACTCATGCCCTGAGGTCCTGTTTCCGGTCTTAGGTGCATGAGAGACACTAGCCAGCATCTGTGGGGGACTTGAGCTTTATTACAAACACATATACTCATGTGAGTAGTGATTGTGTGTGTGTGTGTGTGGGAGAGAGAGAGAAAGAGAGAGAGATGATGCTGTTGTTTCTACTTATTTTCTCAGTAAATGGTAAAATGGTAAATGGCCTGTATTTGTATAGTGCTATACTTAGTCCCTAAGGACCCAAAGCGCTTTACACTACATTCAGTCATCCACCCATTCACACACACATTCACTCAGTCTCCTCCTCATGCATCTTTTAAGCATAAATACTAGTAAATCTCAACCAGATGAAAAAAAAAGGCAAGCCTGCAGGCACAAAAAACGCAGCACCTTTGTGTAATGTTTCTGTAAACTTGTAAACTTCTGTGACTTGTAGGCAACACAAGCTTCATTTTACACATGGTTGTATATTGGACAGTGTATGTTTTCTATGAGATAATAGTGACTGCTATAGATGACAACTAACATGGAGCATGCCTATGATATAGATTAATATACTAGATTGCTTCACATCAAAATTGTAATGAATAGGCCCAGATTCTCACATTTAAAGCACACAAAGGCGTTTTGATCACACTGCATCTACTGTTTTGTAACAATTTCTAGCAAAACCTCTGTAAGTATCAGCCTGTCAAGATAAAATCTGAGAAAAGGATTCACGTTTCACTCACACAGCACTGCAATCAGATGATCAGATAAGCTGAAATACTCACATATGCTTTTGCACATTCAGTGGAAGTGTTTCTTTGTTTAGTTTAATGCTCCTTCTGTGATGATTTAACATCACAGGTGTGATTTACACGAGGTGATCAAGTAAAGGAAACAATAAAAAAGTTAAACAGCACTGACTTCATAATGCAGATTTTGATTTGAGGTGGTGCATGTTGTCTCAGTTCCATGGATCTGAAAAATAAACCTCCCTTTTGAAATTAAATCTATGGTATTCAAATATACATCAAAAGACTGTGTTCTATGAAAATTTTATGTATTCCATGTCTTTTCTCATTTTAGTAAACACCACTACAACCATGGATGAGGAACAATGCTACTATAATGAGAGCATCACCTTTTTCTACAACCGCAGCGACAAGCCTCTTGCTAACGACTGGGACACCTACAGCCGGTTGGTGATGGGCCTTGGCATCACTGTGTGCATTTTCATCATGCTCGCCAACCTTCTGGTAATGATCGCCATCTACGTCAACAGGAGATTCCACTTCCCCATTTACTACCTGATGGCCAACCTGGCAGCTGCTGACTTCTTTGCTGGATTGGCGTACTTCTACTTGATGTTCAACACGGGACCAAACACAAAGCGTCTGACTGTTTCGACATGGCTGCTGCGTCAGGGCTTGATTGACACCAGCCTTACTGCATCTGTAGCCAACCTGCTTGCCATCGCCATTGAACGCCACATCACCGTGTTCCGCATGCAGTTACACACACGCATGAGCAACCGGCGCGTGGTGGTTGTGATTGTCATTATCTGGACTATGTCCATAGTCATGGGGGCGATACCCAGCGTAGGTTGGAACTGTATCTGTAGCATTAAGTCTTGTTCCAACATGGCACCTCTCTACAGCAACTCTTACTTGGTCTTCTGGGCAGTGTTTAATCTTGTGACTTTTGTTGTCATGGTGACACTATATGCCCACATCTTTGTGTATGTGAGGCAGAGAACCATGAGGATGTCACGGCACAGCTCTGGACCACGACGCAACCGAGATACCATGATGTCTCTTCTGAAGACTGTGGTCATTGTGTTGGGTAAGAGCATTCACTTTCAGTCTACGTACTGTAGCTGTTGATCTCTTGATAGTCACTAACCTAGACTTTCTAGCAGGATGCCACTGCCTATATATGTATTTGTCTTTGTAGCAATGACCCAACATTTGAAGTCGCCAGCAGCAGCAAAACGATGCATGTGTTAATTAGTTTAACTAAGAGGCTGTTACATTCAACACTGAATCCAAGCACAATGTCCTCCTAGCACTACTGCAGACCTCATATATAGTAAATCATATTGGTCAGTGGTGCTCCCCATGATCATTATTAAAATGCTCAGATTTTTAGTTATGAAGTCACCTTTAAACTTATGATTGCAAATAGCCAAATGAGTATGAAAATAATTAAATATATGCAAGCAAAAATATATAAACATAGTGGTTTGAATAATGTGGTTTTGTTGATTTAAAGTATAGTAAATTATGTCTCTTTTAGAAGATGCATATATCAAGTACCAAGGCCCATGTCCATGCAAGTGCCTTTAAGGCTTTACGCTTCACAATAATTGTGCACAAAACAAATGAACTTTTCTGGTAGTCTGTAAACAACAGCATCTGTACTACCAACAGAATATGAGGAATTTAGATTAATCCCACATCCCATCTTTTATAGTTCTGAAGAAAGTTTCTAGTGCTAGCATGTCCTGTTTTCTTGGTAAGAATTGTGAAATACCCTCAATTACTCTCCAGCTGTACTTTCATTTTCACCTATAAAGAACACTAACGGATGTCTGAGGTATATAGGCTGTGCATAAAAAAAACAGATTACAGTTCTCACAGATACAGCTGGCCTCAGTCCAGCTTTCCAAACTAAAACTAAAAACACAGTTGCAATGAACAGCAGGAGTTTTTTTGGTTTTTTTTTACTGTAGTGCTGCAGTGTGGTCAACTTTTTTGGTGTCTGTTTATACGCTGCAGATGAAACTCTGCCTGTTTAACTTATCACCCAAGCTGCGTGTGAAGTCTTGACAGTTTTATGTGTGAGCATTAAGCAGAGCTATGTTTCACACTTTGCAGGACTCTGTAATAATCAGACTCTACTTCTTCTTCTTCTTCTTCTTTTTTCATTTAAAACTAGAACAAATTAGCAGACCAGCTCAGTTATGTTTATAGTATGTTAAAAATTGTGGGGGAAAAGGCTTCTTAGTGCCTGGAAGCAGGATGTGTTGCATCCTAGACAAAACATACCACAGGATTGCAAGTGATCTCTCTCCTATGTGCTCTGCTATCTCATCCTGTTGTTGTCTTTACTCCAAACTTAACTCAAAGTAGTGGACAGGAGACTATGATCTGGAGCCTATAGTGGGTTAAAGAGGCAGAGAAAGAACATCTGCTGTGTAGAGATGTTTTGTTTATTTCTTTACCTCTTTGGTAACGTATGAGGTAAACAGTTCTGAAATTAATCTGCCAGCTTTGGTGTATGTTTCCTAATGGCCATGGGGTGGAAGCTATATACCATGGTATGAATTAAATCTAACTGTCATAGTTTTCTTTGCAGATAATGTGATTTTTCTAGGAGGAAGTAGGACTAAAAAAAAAAAAAAGGCAAAAAAAACAAAAAACCCTTAATCTGCTTTGTCTGATTCTTCCATTGCTATAAATTATATTATATGTGTAAGCACATTTTTGCAGTAAAATATCAGTAATGAATATACAACTAAAAAAAACAACAACTTTTTTTTAACAATAGAAACCAGCATTATTGCTGTCTTTATCTATTGTCTAATGGATAAATAAAAATGTCAATTCTCTGGTGTCGTTACAACTATCCTACAGCTCCTTTTTTCTATTCAGGAATACAAGAAAAAATGAAAAGCTAAGTGGATGTAAGAACATTCGAATAACTGACTTCATATGAACTTTAATGATGTTAATGCAAGGTTGCATAGCTATTTGCAAAAGACTCACTCTATAAATCTAGGTAGAAAACACAGGTTTTATAATCACATAACAATAGTAAGCATTAGGATTCAGGAATTAACATTAAGAAACAAAGTTACAGTCATTTAGCTTCATGTATTTCGGACTAGAGATGACTGTTCTTTACTGAAAATAGAAAAATTGCTTTATGTTTTTACAGTTTCTTTTCAGTTTAATCAGTAAATCATTAGCATCAATTTGAAATATTGTTTTAAAATTTTAGAACAAGCCACATTTATTCTTCTCCACTCAAGCCGACATGTTACTGAGAAAGTAAGTCTTTTGAGTGAGGGTGTGATCTGTTTTGGTTTAGTCTAAATGAGGTCATTTTGAAGCACTATCAAGAACGCTCAATTCCATGCCCCAAACTAAGTCTCTCCCTTGTATTGCTTGCCTGTTTCATTGTACATGCACTGAAAACCTTTGGACTTCTCTTACTTTTCATTAAACAAAAAAACAAATAGAAACAAATTAGTTTTTTAGCTTCCGCTGATACAGATATCCGTATGTGCCAAAAAAATGACTATAAAGGATTTTTCCATCTCCAGGAAAGAACATGTAAAATTCCAGTTGTTTTTAGTCACAGCAACCAATTTTTAAAGCCCAATTCTTCAAAATTTAGTACCACACAAAAATCTCAAATCAGGAATATGTTTAGGCTGAGCAAGAAGTGAAGCTCAGGAGCAATCCTAACAAATACCAGCTGACATCATCTAGCGCAGCCAATATACTTCCATGCATCCAAATGGGAATCTACCATAAGGGAAAACTCTCTAAGCTATTTCAGTGTGTGTGTGTGTGTGTCAGTTGTTGGCAAATGCTGGAGTGTTCTGTGAATGATTTGATTATCTTAAAGCTTATGGTGTTGTATGAGGTCACATCGTCAGACAGCATGGAGTGCCAAGCAATACCATGCCCAAACAAATGCAGATGCCATATCACAGACTGGTACTTGTCTCCAAATTACAGTGTATAAGCAGTCAGTATTTACCCCGAAGACTTATTTCAGTATCTAGATTTCAAAGGAAGGACAGAAATGAATGATTGCACACTAACAAATGTGCCCTACTCATACACAGACGTTTCTGTAATTTTCTGCTATAATGCTGGTGTATTTTCTGGCTGAGCAGAACCAATCTGTAAAAACCGCAAGCCAAACGCTCCAATCTACTGTTAGCATGGAAACACAACTGGCTTGCATCTCACAGTGTCACCTGTTTTCTGTGTGTTTGAGTTTGTGTGCATCTGTGTACGTCACTTAATGCAAGAAATAATTGTAGACAATACAGTCTTTGTAATCGCTCCCTATGGCAGGATCTACGCCTTACAAATGTGATTTCAGCAGCATGGGTTGTTACTTTCAGGCAAACTTTAAACACTGCTTAACCCTTTTACATTTGAGGCCCTTTAAATTTGTATAATATTTGATAAGGCATTTTCTTTTTCAGTGCATTCCTCAAAAGTGAATTGTAGATTTTATTTGGACTTTTTCTGGGAAAAAAGTCACACTGAGTATGTAGAAGTCTCAGAAACTCACAAAAACGCATATATCCAATATGACACACTTGACTTAGAGTTAAACAGTTAAATATACAAGGTGTTATAAATTGCTTAGATTGTATTCAAAATAATATAGTTTCCTTATTCTTTCAAATTAATTTTTATTTATTTCCTTTTTTGTTAAAACATATACATCTTAAACACAAAACCTGCTGCTCATTTCAAACCGGGACCTTCGTTTCATTCCCCCCTTGATGTCTATTGTCGTCTGTATGTGTTTCTATAATACAAGTTACAATATGTCTCCAAAAAACATCTGATCCCACAAAACTTGAAAAAGATTTTCATGCTGCATTTGTTAGGGTGTCTGCATCTTCAGTTACAAGGTTAAAGGGTACATCAGTTGTTTTAGAACTAAATGACGAGAGGCTAACCATCTTCACAAACCAAAATAAGTCCAGTTGCCTTCTTATCAAGCAGCTGAGAGAGCCTAAGTAGACCTTTTGATGTTGATGTTTGATTTTCTTTTTTATTCCAAGTTTATTAAAAAATAACAGATTTTAAAAAGTCTCAGTGCATAGATGAGTCACTGCTGCCAAGCAAACATCTCTGCAGATAAACAGATAGGCTATTTTTGTGTAGGTCAAGCAGGAAAGAAATGCCATTATTTCAAAGAACTCACTGTGTTTCCGGTCAAAAGCTGGTTTCTCTAACCATTAGCTCACTGTGAAACCACTACAAGACTCCATCACTGTGTACACCACAAGCATCTTTGTGGACTCTGTGCTGTGGACTCTCAGCTATTGAATGTGAACTTTAATCTAATCTTCTGTGTGGAAGCACTGATGTGGGTAAGAGGGGAATGGGAAAAGAAATCCTTCTGTGGACAAACGGGAAACTAATGGGCCCTTTTAGAAATATATATAGGGATCATGGTCATGACCACAGATAATGATTGGGTTAGAGAGACAGTTGAGACAGAATGTGAGATACAAGTAAAAGATGAAGCAGGGGATGGCTGACAAGAATACAGGTTGCAGAAAGGAAAACATGACCACGATCAGAAAGAGACGTGCAATGAAAACAAATCCCAAAAAAACCAAGATAGAAAGGAAGGATAAACTCAAGATTTTAAAATTCATAAAGGGATTTTTGAAAAACAATAGATTTTAAAAAGGAAACGAAACTGAGGAGAGCAATAAAAAATGATACAAATAGATTAATGGTAGGAAAATGAGTGAGACTCCCAGAAGATGAAAGCAATAATTCAATTTGGGGTGTTTTTAAGAGCCACAGAGAATTCACATTAGTGGAAACCTAAGCTGGCATAATGAGCCTTCCTAAATAATTGAGTAATGAAAATGTAAGACAGAAGAATAGGAAGCTGTTTCTTGAATGTAATATTTTACTGGGTGTTGAATATTGGATAACTAGCATAGACATAAAATTGTAATGCAAACATGCAATTGCAATTGCACAAAAACTTTTGTTTTCTAGTGTTAGCTTAGTCTTCCTACATTGTGAGTACTTATGAGTTTAGCTTTTGAACAAAAAAAAAGAAAAGAAAAGTAGCAGGGGCGTCGTTAGCGGTAGAGTTTGTTTTAAATATGCGTGTTTCAGGCTTACTGTAAAAAAATATCAGCCCATAAGTGCTCACTTGAAAAGTAAACACATTTAACATCTAACAATGTAGCCATCTTCTTTTCTAATTTAGTCATTATGACCATTGTAAAGAAATCGAAGTAACTGAAAAATCAACCAACACTTTCACCTAGCCAGCCTAACAGTTGTCTGATTGGCTAATGTAGTCGTATTAGTCT
>NW_024582738.1:127411-158016 GCF_018398535.1 Haplochromis burtoni
TGCACACCTGATATAGGGTGTTGATGTCATTAGACCACACCCCTTCTCATTACAGAGATGCACATCACCTAATATGCTTAATTGGTAGTAGGCTTTTGAGCCTATACAGCTTGGAGTAAGACAACATGCATGAAGAGGATGATGTGGACAAAATACTCATTTGCCTAATAATTCTGCACTCCCTGTAGCATTAGAAAAACAAACAATATGAATGAATCTTGGTGACAGTAGGGTAAAAGCACTCCATATTAACAAGAACATCCTGCCAGCTTCACTCAGAGAGAGGCAGCCTACTTCCTGTTGGAGAATGAGGGGAAAAAGAAGACAGATAATCACAGATGTTATTTTTTTACAGTTCTTTGGTTGTTCATTGTGTGACTAAGACCAGCATCTTAATAATGAAAAATAATAGAAACCTGACCAGTTTTTAGAGCAAAAGTGTTGCTGAAAAAAATGCTAGATTAAGAACCAGACGCACACTTACTAATATGTTTAGAGGGATAACGTGCTATGACACCAAAGCCCCCTAAATGTCATCACATAATAATGATTACAGTGTTTGGTGTGAGGCAACAGATTCAAGGATGGAATAAAGTTTTGTGAGTGCTTTCTCAACATCGTCAAAATATTTAACCCATCTGTCTTTGTGCCATGTATAATTAAGTAAGTGAGTGTTTGCATGTGTTTGTGTCTGCACATGTGAGTGTTTATCTACCCTCAGTTCTGCATGTGTGTTTTGCGTGCATGTGTCTTTGTGGGAGTGCAGGGTTCACTGCCATAATCTGGCCTCTATTATTTCCTTATTTTTGTTCCCATAGACCAAGGATACTTAATTAGAATTTAAGGAGGTCTGGATAGAGAAAGTTTCCTCAAACAAAGGTCCACAATATGCTAAAGTTCCTTATAGATTATAATTCAATGCAGTATATTACAAATAGCCTAACACTTGTCTGTAAACAGGCAACAACTGGCTGTGAAGCAAAAGAAAGAAATTACAATTCACCATTGTTGAACTAGTGTTTCCTATTTATTTTCAATGAACTGGACGGTACTTTCATAATAAAATGTTCTTTTTGCAAGTAAAGCAAGCAAGGTTTACATTCAAAATTTAAAAATAGCTTTTCAAGAAGTTGTCTTTAAATAAAGGGCTTATTTAAAAAAAAATACATGAAAAAGTGTAGTTTGAGTTTCCCCTTTTCTTCTATCTATCAGGATTAAAATAACCCTACCATAAATACGACAAAGGTTGCACAGAGTAAAATAGAAATGGTGTGATAAATATGTAGTATAGGTATGGGTGCATAAAGAAATGCATCTGTGGTCCACCTATTCGTTACCTAGGCCATAGACCCATGTTCTTTTTCTAATAAAATATTATTTCTGTAAGGAAAAAAAACAGAGGATAAAAGTTGTGGAAAATAATGGAAAAATAAAAAATATGTACCATACTTACCATTCATGCCATTACATTGCCATGTGAGCATTAAGAAAAGTCTTAAGATAAGAAAGAGAGCATGGTGGTGGTTAAAAAACTGTTGCTGTATCTTACACTTGGATAAAGCAATACATATTAATATTAGCAGTTCATACTATAGGATAGGATAGTCCTAAGTAAACATTTATACAAATGCATCATGTAAAATTTCTTTTAAGTAACTAAATGATAATCTGAGAAACTGCATAGTTAGAGAGTGTACAGGAACAACCTCTCATACATAACTCTGTACTTTATTAGGCTCACCTAGGACGTACGAGGGTGGATTCCCTTTTCCCCTTAGTACCGAATTAATTGGTGGCATAGATTCAACAAGACGACTGAAGCATTCCTCAGAGATTTTGTTCTACATTCATGTGACAGCATCACACAGTTGCTGCTTATTTGTCAGCTTCACATCCATGAAGCATATCTCCCATTCTACCACATCCAAATGGTGCTCCTTTGGATTGGGGTCTGGTGATAGTGGAGCCCATTCGAACTGTCATGTTCAAGAAACCAGTTTGAGATAGTGAGAGATTGGTGACATGGTGTGTTATCTTGCTGGAAGCAGAAATCAGGAGATTTGTATATTGTGGTCACAAATGCATAGATAAGGTCAGCAAGAATACTGAGGTAGGCTGTGGTGCTTAGATAATGTCCATTTGGTCCTACTGGGTCCAAAATGTGCCAAGAAAACAGTCTCCACATTATAATATCACCAGCATCAGCCTGAAGTGTTGATATTACGCATAGATGGATGTTGTTTACTCCACATTCTGACCTCACTGTCTAAATGCCTTCAGAAATTGATACTATTAAATTCGGTTCTTTCGGATTCTTTATGGCCAAAAGGACAAGGCTCAAAGTAGTCTTTTTACTTTAAAAATGATCTTTAATTAACATATCCTGGATATGGAGACCTTTGCACACAACACACACCCCAAGGTCTGAAGCACAAACGGAAGCCTAGGTATATACTTGCTCTCTAGTGTGCATCGAACAGCCTAATTGGTTTCACTTTCACTTGATTCTAGCTGCAAAAGCATGCAGTTTCCTGTCAGGACTTTTGGCACAGAGTGTACTCAGAGTTAGGCCTTTCTTATATAAAGCAATGTAATCAGCATATAAACATTTGAGATGATAAATTTAAACCTCAACAATACTCATTGGACCAGGCAACGTTCTTCCAATCCTTTGGTGTCCAATTTTGGTGAATGTGTGTGAATTGTAGCATCAGTTTCCTCGTCTTAGTTGACAGGCTTCTAAGTTCGCCATGTTTTGCATCCTGAGGTGCTCTTCTGTATACCTGGGTTCTAATATGTGATTATTTTGCTCAAAGCAGTCTGGCCATTCTCTTCTGACCTCTGCCATCAGTGAAATATTTTTGCCCAGAGAACTGACACTCCATGGGTATTTTCTCTTTTTCAGACCATTCCCTATAAACCCTGAAGATGGTTGTGTGGGAAAGTCCCAGTAGAGCAGCAGTTTCATAAATACTCAGACCAGGCCAGTATTTCAGAAACTGTATTTATGGGAGTGCAGGCCCATCTGGCAACAACCATGTCATGTTCAAATTCTCTTAAATCACCTTTCTTTCTCAGTTTGAAGTTTAGCTAGTTCTCATGTCTGTATGTCTAAATGCCTTAAGACATTTGATTGGCTAATTAGATATTTGTGTTGAGAGTCAGTTGAAGTAAAATTGCAGATCAGTCTTTATAAACCCCCTTGAAGCAATACATTTTTAATATGTTGTTCATGAGCAATGGCACAGTTAATCCATTGTGCGCTGCTGTTTCTAATAATTGCTTTGAGTTACGTAAATCTTGAGAATCATTCCACAAACTAAAAATGTCTCCCCTAAAGCTCTTTATCAGGTTTGACAGCAAAACGATTCCTTTAAAGGTTTATTTACTGCATTCTAGTGACACATGAGCCATTAACAAACTAATGGGAAAATGTGTCATTTATGAAACTGTTGCAATAGTAGTTTGTCATTGCAATAGCCACACACATCTTAACACATTTCTATGTACTTACTTATTTTTATAAGACAATGAGCGTGCCAAAGTAGTTTTCCTACGTTTCCATACACTTTCCAGGCCTGCTTCAGAGCTGTGTTTATTTACCTTCTTCCAGTGACTTTCCATTCTCCAGCCTCTTTTCCCTCCATGTGGCATTTTTAAGTAGTGACAGGGCAAAAAAAAAGAAAGAAGAAAAAAGAATCACATGTTGCTTCCATAAACAAAACTCTGGTTTACCCTCTGTAAACCTGGCATGGTAGTAACACTGTACACTGTGGCTATGGTAAACCAGCCATATTCTTTTGGGGTAAAGAGGAAATTCTGCAATAAATATAAGTAATGAAGGTAATTATATACTCTAGGATTCAGGAAGGAAATTAAAGAATTTGAGGGTTAACCTCGAAGGCCATAAAATCACAAAACGGCATTCCTTTCTCATTTTGAGTGGAAATAAAACAAATTTCCTTTACATATATGCACATATAGTGTTTTATTATATATTTTTCACTGGACGTGATCAGATTTTTTCATTTATTATTTTGATGGATTTTGCCCTACTACGACAATAACATATTGTGGATTGTGGTTAAGATAGATTGGATGCCTAATAAATGTTTACATCAACACTGACACAGTAAGACAGTAAAAACAGAAAATACAGTCGCAGTCATAATGTTAGAGTCAAGGTTTTTTTTTTTCTCTTGTTTTTCAGACTGGAAATTCTAAATGTTTCCTCTGAGCATTTTTTGTGCTGAGTCTGGTCCTGCTCCGAGTAAGATGTTTCACTGAGAGACAAATAGTTGAAATAGTTTCTCTGCTGGGCAATGAACTGCTTGAGAAATTTATCCAACTCTGGAGAGTCTGCTTGCATAGTTAGGAAGTGAGGTCAAGCTCCGCTGCAGCTGCCGCCTGCACAACACTAACAGATAACAGACCTTCCTGTCAATACTCTCTCGCTTTTGCTCTCGCTCTCTCTCTGTCAACTCTGCTCATTTCTCATCAAGACTCTTTGTTTTACCAAGTGGAAAGTCCTATAGTTGTCGTATAGTTAGGACAAATATTGTCTGATGACTGAATTCGCAGCACTTGACATGCACGAGTAATGTCAGTGACCCTTTCCACTGCGCTAACATATTTCATCTACTCGGGGAAGAGTCCACTTTAATGAACAAAGTGCATAGCTGATTTATTATTTATATTTAATATTTATCACAGTCATTCAAATCCCTTAAATCTAAGTTATTTTTCATCAATTTTTAATGAGGTTTTTGACCTTATTAACCTTTCTTTACTTACATTTGGTCATAAAGAGATATTGGTACTTTGTTTTCTTGACTAATGGTGGTGTGCTTCATAAGTGATGCTAATGTGGTTGTAGAGTGATTGTTATTTGTTTCAACAGATACACAAAAAACATTTGAGAAAACGGGCAGGAAGGCTATCAGTGAGGGTTATGTGTGCTCATTATAGAGAGGCACTAAAACACCGCCATAGTGCAGTGTCTACCACTGTTGCCTCACATTGAGGAGGTATCTGGTTCAAACCTCCTAGTGAGCTGGGGCCTCATTTGCTTGTGAGAGAGTGTACTGTGTTAGAGGACTATTATACTTCGCGAATGGCACTGTACGACAATAACAGTGTCATAGGGTTGCGCACCTCTCAGTTTTTGTAACCTTCCATGCTCAGCCACTGCTGCTGCCAGTTTGTAGAAGGAAACGAATGTGTGACTGTGCTGGTTTTTACCACCCTTGTATTGATATCAGTATAGAAGCCCTGAGGGAGATGTTACCACAGTATAAAAAAAACAAAACAGGACTTTGTGACAAAAGCTTCTTCTGCTATACCAGCACTAATGATTAGGGTTTGCATAAGTGGCAACACCTATAACTCTTGGAAATAATGTAGTTGAAATCGCCACATTAACAGCAGAAATAGATGTGTGATGACCTCAGTGGTGGTCTAAAAGCAATCAATGCGTCAAATTTAATGGGGTCCCTGGCCCTGTGATTGGAAAAGGAAATATCTATCTGATTCAAACACAGGATGTTGCATTGTTAGTGGATTGATAGTGTTTTGTTAGAATTATGAGAGGTGGTAGGATGAATTCTAATGTAGCACCAAAAGGACCCATTTCCAAGTTGCCTGTACTGACTAGTTATTATTCAAGTGTAAGTTAGCAAAAGCCCAAACCAAGTAATCAGTTCCCAAATGTTGCTCATGAGTCATGACCGTTACTTACATGAATCTTGCATTCTTCGATCAAAAACTGCTATGTGCTACAATTTTAAAATCCTAAAACAAACACAAATTACTTTGTAAATTCATGGTGTCATCATATGATGAATCTTAGTGTCATCATCTGTGGAACTAAACACTCAGTTGACCTGACCCACTTCCAGAAAATGGAAGAAGTCAGCTTGATTCATGTGAAGAGACGAGTAAATAAAATAAATAGTATTGAATTGTTCAGTCTAAGGCAAAAAGGTTTCTTTCATACATATCACAAAATTACATGTTAGCTCCAAGTATGTAAGTATTATACTTATGACAATTTTAAAATAGAAACAGTTATGATGTGGATTACTTTTAAGGTTTATATTCCATTATGAGGTGGCTGTTACTCCGGAGTTAGTGGGTGGTTCAATCCCTAGCTCCCCCAACCTTTATGTCGAAGTACCCTTGGGCAAAATACTGAACCCCAAGTATCCACTGATGCATCAAAGTGTGAGTGTATGAATTTTAATGTAAAAGTGAAATAGAAAGAAAGGACTTATATGAATGTGTGTTAATGAATGAATGAGGCTTATATAAAAAAGAGTGCTTTGAATACTCTGATTGAGTAGAAAAGCATTATTAATTAAGAACAGTACCAGTCCAGTTACCATTTATGTAGCGCAGTGTATGAAAGGATGGAGTAGGCTTCGGTTTTCTGATGGGCGTGTCAATTACCTCAACTAATATGTACAATTTGTGTTTTTTTAGGTGCGTTCATCATTTGCTGGACCCCTGGTTTGGTCATCCTCCTCCTTGATGTTTTCTGCGCTAGCTGCAATGTCTTGACCTACGAAAAGTTCTTCCTGCTACTCGCCGAGTTCAACTCTGCCATGAATCCCATCATCTACTCCTACCGTGACAAGGAGATGAGCGCAACCTTCAGGCAGATCTTGTGCTGCCAGAGGCAGGAGAATGTGAATGGGACGGCAGCAGAGGGATCCGACCGATCTGCATCTTCCATCAATCACACGGTGCTGACTGGCAGCACCATGCACCACCATCACCACCACAATGAACATTCGGTGGTATAAAAAAAAAGAAAGAAAAAAGAAAAAGCCCAGTGTCTTGGATATGAATCCATCTTGAAGGGATTATTCTCTACAGGAGATACAGACTGAGAGAAGGTAAATGAGTGTATGTGAAGAAGAATATGGCAACTAGAATGAAAGCTGAAAAGACTCAAGCTGTCTGAAGACAGAGCTGAAGAGAACTCTGATAGGCTGTTATTATTTTGTTTGTTAATTTCCATTTGTGTTAAATGTGTTGTCACAGGTAAAGATGATATGAACTATTTAAAATCTGTGAAGTAGAGTATTGCCAGTATAGTCCATCCTCTTTATCCAATCTTCCTAACTTTATGCCTGGTAGGTTTGTACTATTACTCGTCTAGAGCCCCATCATTATGAAAAGTATCAAACTTAACACCCTACATTTATGTTATTGTTGGTTGCTGACTCACCTGATCCCAGATTTACAACATAGTGTTTTTGATTTTCATCTCCATTTGTCGGGCAGAAGCTTTAACTTTAAATGGATGTGGTGTAGGCTCAAAGCAGGATATTGTTACCAATGTTATATATATTTCAAAAGATGTCATCCAAAGTGAAATCCTGCCTATATTCACTTGTTTTCCATGTTTTGCAATCTACCAAAACCCTGTGACACTGTTTCATCCATGAATTCAACACAGTATTTTAATAACCTCAAACATTATCATTTTCTGCTGTAGAGTTGTCATCTATTGTTTAGCAACAAGTAAGTTACAAAGTACAACCAGGTTTGTTTGTTTTTTTCATTCTATTCTACCTATCCTCTTTTATGAACACGCTCTTGTGAATCCATTAAATCAGGTTTTTGCTTCCATTCAGTTTAAATAAAGTAAGGATCCAATGTTTGCTACAAATCCTGGATTGTTTACTCCCTCTAAGGATTTAAAGGCAGGCTGTTCCAGGGAAAAGAGTAAGAGGAGGACAGTTATGTGAAGGCAGGATCAGAGTCATGTTTGGTGCACTCTCAGAGACTTCATATTATGACACCAAATGTGCTGAGCAGACTGCCTCTCAGTGTTTTCCTTGGTCCCCTGATGCTGACCTCGGGAGGGAAAAGGGGGAATTGTGGAAGTGAATGTGAAAGTATCGCCCGAGTTAGTACCAAATTGCTTTGTGGTACCTTGAGAATGGGTTATTTAACAGAACAACTTAAAATTAAAAAAGAAAATCAAACCTTTTGACTCAAAACCCTTCTCCCACTCTATTTTTACCAGCTTTCATGAACTAACGATGATACGTGAGCATTTACCTACCTCACTTCTGGTGTAGCCATGCTAGCCACTGTGTCAGGCAGGGCTCTAGGCACAACAATGCTATGACTATGCTGTTGGGATGGCTAATGACTCACAACATAACCTTGATTAGCAGCAAACTGTGCAGTTTGTTGTGTCAAATTCTTCAAAGGTGTACACTTTTAAGGCAGTTTGTAAATTGTCAGTGGTAGACAGTGAAAGTTAGCCAAAAGCAGTGCTCCTCAGTTTAGTTTAGTTTTTGTGTTTTTCACCTCCATTAGAAAAAACACATTTTTTAAACAAAAAAATAAAGAATTTGAATTAATTGTTTAGAGAATTCTTGAACTAAAACCCCACAGACACAGAAATGCATTAAGCCTTAGCAAATGCTGCAGTTGTTTAACAAAATCTCAATGACCAGCATAGATGTTTACTTGCTGTAACACTGGTATCAGTGATATGAAGTAAGCAGATATCCAACCAAAACATGTTTTATTTTGTGTCTCTGTCAGAGAGATAGTTGACGCTTACATTTAAAGTATTATTGGTAGCTTATTTTGATTTTTATGACAGCAATGACAAATTAAAGTCTATTCTTATCTTCCCGCCTTAGGGTGCCTTTATAACTGACTCACTTATGAGTCAGTGCAGTTCGAATGGTGTAATATTTCCACAAGTGCTCTCATTAACTTGCAATTTTGTGCCAGCTGAAATCCAGCATGGCAATGCTATGATGCACATTGTTAAAAATTGCAAACTGAATGTTTTAAATCAAAACACATTTTGGCCAAAATACATAGACAAACCTCCCAAAAACTGACAGCAAAGTGAGAATCACTGCCAAAAGTACAGTCAAACGTTTTCCAGGAAACCAGATGTTTTTCAGGAATTTCAGCTGCAGAGCTAACATTAAGTCACCAGGTATCTTTGCCCAGATGTTTGGCCTATTAATCAGGCAATTTATGTTGTGATATACAGACCAAAAAAAATTTCACCATAACTCTGCAACACTTGCATACATTTTTGATGCATGTGTGAGATAAAGCACTGTGCCCTAGGGCACCTCAGTCATCACTTTTATTAGTCATTTCCTTCCTGTGCCCGTGCTTTTTTTTAATCCCTAGCAGTACTTCTACTTGAGACAAAATGAGAGAAATATTCTAAGGAACCAATCCCCCATAGCAAACGTGTTGCATTAAATTTGTCCAGCTTGACACTTTAATGTCATAAAAATCTTGACCAGATTTAGTCAATATATGGCTCTGGACCCAACACTCCATATTTGAAATTCACTGTAACATTTCTTTTAAGTATTAATTTAGGTTATTATATCAAACCAACTAAACATTCAGTGTCTTTGTTTACTAGTGTGTCAGTCTTTGTGTACCTTTGTAAGTACGTGTGTACAATATGTATATATAAAATATATTATGCAAAGTTAATCACCAAAGGGAAACATGTTTTGTGTCTGTAAATTTCACTGTGTTATACTCTGTCCAGATGTACTGTAGGGTTGTTTGTATGTTTTTTTTTAAAATGCCATTTGTATTGTGATCCTAAATAATGACTTTCCCATAAACACTATTACAGCAACATTAACTTGTTTGTGATGCAAAATTCAATATCTATGAGTGCAGTGCTTTTCAGTTCCTGTCCATAAAAAGTCAATTAACAGCAGAAAAGCAGTGATTCGCCCTCTTCTGGTTGAACGTTTTAAGCTTAGAACATGTCCAATCATACCCAAATGTGTTTAGCCGCAACCACACCCATCAGTGCTGTCTGTATGCACTTGTACAACACTGCAGTAGTGAGAAGAGTAAAAAAAAAAAGAGCGGTGTTATGTTACTTTTCAAGCTTGCTAATACACCAGTCCTGCATATGTTTCAGAAGGACAGAGTGTAGGATTTAGTGGCATCTAGAGGTCAAGTCAAAGCATGCAGCTAACACAGCTTGTGGCTAACAACCTACCAAATTAAAAGTTGTTAGCCAATGTAGAAATGCAAGTATCAGTATGGATACAATGCCTGCCCTCTTTTATGCCAGTGTTTAGTTATATGTATGGAGAGAGAGAGAGGGAGAGAGAGCTACATATGTCAACAACAGGCCTCCTGAAACTGCCCAGAAAATGGTGTGATGACTTTTATCTCCTTAGATTATAACGTCATGGCCATTTTACCCTGATTGCTTCTTATTTTGTCTGAATGATGTGTGCTGTGTTTGCTGTGGCCTTCAACTGATGCTGCTTGACACAAACACTGTGTGATGCAGTTCAGAAACATTCTGTAATACCAAAAAAAAAACTGATGTGTTTAATAAAAAAACAAAACAAATAACAAAGCTGTAGATCTGAACATTTTGTTTTTCCAAAGTGAAACATAACATTAAAATGATGTTGAAGGTTTCCAGGCAAAGAAAAAAACAAAACATGCACCACATGTTTTATATTTTTAAGTAATGGTGAAAAAAATCAATGTGATTTCCATATTATCTCTACTTTAGAGTCCAATATTAATAAATGTCCAACCACAGTCATGGTGTTGATACAATAAAAACATCAGCCTGACTCCAGGTGAAAGTGTGTGAAAGTTATCTATATGAAATGAAGGACCTATGTAAAAAACACACAAACAAAACAAAGACTCTGTCATGGTTGTTCTGTTTGATTTCATGCCAATATTTGTGCTTTTGTCCAAACAGAATGAGGAACACAGAAAGACACAGGCTTTTATTGTTGTTGTTGTTGTTGTTGTTGTCATTTTTTTCCCAGGCCATTAAATAGTTTGTGGAAAATGAGCCTGCTAACATAGTTTGGGCAGCCTTAACTGTTACCAGAAATTTTTGTGCGACTATGTATTTATTGTTGGAGGAGGAACACATTTCCTCTCAATGCTGTCTGTGTGCGACTGTTTTACATAGTGAGAAAATGCTGAATGAATAAGTTCCCGAACTTTACACAGTCTCCTGAGGCAGTGTTTCTGGACTTGGCTCATATTCGGCAGACAGTGTTGACAACAATTCATTAGACACATGTGATGCCATACTTGAAGTCATCTTAGATGATTTTGGAATGTAAAATGTGTATTAGACAGGCACATTTATTTATAGTATATGCGTATACATTAGGTTGTATAATCATGAAAGATATATTTGGGACGAGCTGAATAGGGGAAGGGACTGATAAGCATATGCTTCCTCCTTCTGCTTTTTGAACAAGACATTTTTGGGGTAACATTTTACTTTTGCTTTTCTTTATTTCCTCATTAATAGGATGGCTTTCAGCGATTTCATGTTTATTTTTGTTATATGTATTTACAATCATTACTCATATTTTCAAAATAAAGATTCGATTGACTGATTGATAGATTGATTGATAAATGGAACAGGTTTTCTCATTTTTAATAATGTTATAACGATGTAGAACTACCATTAAACTCTTATGACTACTTTATGCTCTGTCTAGTCTATACTGGCCTTTGGTGTCTGTAGGCTGATTAATTTGGAATACAAAAGTTAGTGATTATCTGGTGAATATATGGAAAACAATTTATTTAATTTGTGACAAAATATTCGATTGACACAATGCCAATTCCCAGTCTAAAACCATCTCTTGTGTGTTTCCACCAAAAAACAAT
The DNA here is from genome assembly GCF_018398535.1 of Haplochromis burtoni. Classification (NCBI taxonomy): domain Eukaryota; kingdom Metazoa; phylum Chordata; class Actinopteri; order Cichliformes; family Cichlidae; genus Haplochromis; species Haplochromis burtoni. The sequence goes on from NW_024582738.1 coordinate 139,097, forward strand.
TTGCCTCAGTGGCTAGAAGATATGATATATGAGAAACTAACCAGATGTAGCCCACAGATTCTGTTCAGCATGATTTGCCACAACTTCTGAAAGAAAGACATCACTAAAGAACTAGCATTTTACCAGCACTGGTGCAGCATTGGTGGAAAAGAGGTCAAATTTGCATCTTTAGTGTAGCACAATTAATGCACCATGTGCACGTGGTTACAGGTGCAAAGCAGAGACAACTGGAGCTGAACCACTAATATGGTATTTCTGTATGTTTACTTACACTGTAAGAGTGGTCAGGGTCTGTGTCATGTGTGACATAAAGTATGCAGCAGTCCTTGCAACAGCAAAGAGATGTTTCCATGGAAAACAACATTGTCTCCCCCTTCTGTGTGTGTGTCTGTGTGTGAGAGTGCATTTGCTCTGTTATGTTTATTGTTCCACAGCTTTGGAGTGGTAGCCTCCAGTTGACTGATATACGTCTGTTCACGTCCTGTTGCTGCCCGAAAAGGCCAATCAGGGCCAGTGTGGCCACGCAGGAAGTTCTCTGTACAGTTGCTGAGTGAGGGGGGATGTAACATCTTAGTCACAAAGTCAATATAGACACTTTCCATAGTTCCTCCCATGGTTTGCTGAGTGAAAAATTAGTCCCATTAGTCAAATGTCCTACTGCCTGTTTTTATAATGACTTTAATGGATAGAGTTGAGCATCATGTTGCCAGCTACATTTATGAAAGATGGAAAAGTCAACAAGACATTAAAAATCTGCTAAACAGCTCACATCCAGAACACTTAGAAAATACCAGCTTCCTCTGTTACACTAACACAGAGTTTTGACAAAACAGGAAGTGATTCTCAACTATAATAACATATGACTGCCAGACGTGAAGATCTGTTTTTCATGAGGCCACAAAAATAATTCTGTTTTACTAATTTACTGTGAATAAGTGTTACCTCCCAGTAAGGATCAGCTGATGGCTTTGCAGTACACTGAAAACAAAAACACTAACAAAACAAAGAAGATGGAGACAGGACAAGGAAATGACTGCAATGGCTGCAGATAAGAAACAAAACACCACAATCATGGATTCACTCTTGGAGGAAAATAGGAAGGAAATTAGGAAGTACATTCACATGGCTCTTTTGTATAGATTTCAACTTCAGTGAACTTTGACCTGTGAATACTTGTTCAAGAGTTCCAAACCATCCTGAAAGTGTTGACCTTTGACAGAATAGATAAACCTGCAGGATTAAGTGCCAGTGTTGTTTAACGAGTACATATCTTTTGCAGAGGCATTTTTATGGCTGATAGAGTTGCCTGTGAAATAATTTTAATCTGCATCCTTGGACAGCACACCAAAGAAGAGCAACAAAATGCTTTGCTTCTGTTTTTTTGATGTGGTTATACACACACACAAATGACACAAAGGACTGTTTAGCATTTTATAAAACAAACATTTCAATTCACTAACAAAACTGTTTAAGGATGACTAGGTGATTAGGATTAAAAAATAAAAATACAAAGAATGAGTAATGATTATGTATTCGGAAGTAGCATGTTCATAATGAATGTGATCACCTCATAATTTTCATGATAGCGCCACATGCGGTCTAAAACCTACTAACATACCATTGTATGATTCTCTCTGTATTGTATTCATTGGTGGAGAAGTGATGGAGATAGGATTGAAAGACTCTGAGCCAAAGTGTAGATCAAGAAAAAGACGGATGAAAGTGCAAGGCCAGACTTCATACAGTCTAATCTAAACAGTTTACACATAGGCATCCCCCACAACGCACACAGATGTCCTCCATTTAACTTGTATACACACACACTGTTGCACTGAGATGCAAACGCAGACATTTTGAAGAAGTTGTACAATTGCAAATAAACAGGGCTTATTGCAGTCACATAGAAATTCATGGTAAAAATGCTTTGTGTAGCACCATTTCTCTAATGCATCCTCTTGCACTGAGACATAAGATACTAAGGGCCTTGTATAAAGAGAGACATGCAATGAAATAAAATAAGATATAGTTTGGGCTCAGAGAGAGAAAACTCTACCAGTGATAATGTCAGTAGGAGCTCCTGAACCAGAGCAACACACCTTTGAAAGTGATTGTGGACATTTTTGGGTTTTCTTCTTTAGAGAGGTGTTTTGGGTTAAGTATGATGGCAAGTGTAAATATCCCTTTCTAACTGCCTGAATTCAGATGCATGCAGACCTTGTGAAAAAAGATCCATTGTACTCTAAAAAAAAGTCACATTTAGTTCTGACGTACAAACTGTTCAATAATTCTGTTTATTTGCAAGCAATACAAAGAAATATACTTAATGTGAATTATGTATGACAAACAAAAGGGAAAAAGCCCAAAACATTATTGATATAATGCAACAAATACAGCAAAAATGTAACAACATGGCAAATTTTAAAAGACAGTTAAGTCAGCCATTCTTAGACAAAATCAACATGTTTTTTTTTTTAGATATGAATATCTTAGCTTTTTTTATTCTATTAATGTAACCAAAATGGAATTTTTATCAAAGAAAAAAGGTTAAAGAGTACAAGCACTAAGTATGATCTCTAACCTAGCTGACCTAATAAGCTTCCATTCTAGATTTATATTTTCAAAATGAGGATGCAAAGACATGTGGGCAGTTTGTCACTTACAAGAGTCTATTTAAGTCAGTAGAACGAGTCCCATTAATAATTCTATTCATAATATGTGAGTTTTAGTGCTTCAGTGAGGAACTGTATGAGAAATGTAAATGAAAGTGAGGAGAATTAATGAACTTATGCCTACTGTAATTTGTTCATATGTTCAAGAAATATCAACAACAAGCTAAAACACATCTATAAAACAAAACTAAAACCAAAGAAACACAAATAAAAACAGAATGCCCCGTAGTGGAATACCAACTTGTCTACAAAACAATCATCAGTGATTTAAAGTGACTGTGTGCCACTGTGGAATAAGCAAGCTGACTTGAAGAGAAATGTTGTGTACAATCTTATAATAAATATTTCATCAATCCCTTTCTACGACACTGTTAAAGAAAAAACCTTTCAAGTGTAGATTCTCTCTTTCTGTCCAGCGAACTTTAGGGTCACATTGAGCCTATTCAGAGCATTTGCTAAATTTTCATCAACGTTTACAAAAAAAAACTCTCAATGAGAAAAAGAAAAAAACAGATGAATGAGGTACAAGAGCAACTACTGCTAAAAATGACCATGGTATATCTGTATGGCTAGTTTCCAAGTATTTCAGAGACTTAGGGTCTGGGGTGAGTTAACTGATTCAGGTTTAACATTTTTCAAAATTAAAGTGAACCTGTCAGATGGACAGCTCCCGGTAAACAGTCAGAAACTGAAATCCTGAATTCTGAAGTAGCAACATACAAATGACTACAATGTGGCCATGTTCAGTCTCCTGAACAGACAAGCTGCAAAAAGAAAATGACTGCAATTACTTAACCAGCTGAGCATGCAAAGTACAGTGCTGCTGTGGACTGCCTTTTTATTTTAGTTTTCTCTTCTTATCTTATGTACGGAGGTCAGCTATTGCAATTTGGTTATTTTTTTTTTTCTTAGGTAAGTTTGATAAATATTTCAGATTGTTTCTTTTTGTTTGTTGTTTTGGTATAAAGGCCACCATGAAGTTACACTCAGCTCCTTATTAGTGTTCCATCCTAAAGAAATAACATATTATTAAAAACATTTAAAAATCATTGTAAAATTGTACCATCTGTGTGATGTGGCTGCTTGAAGTTTGATTAGGATGGGTCACCTTTATGTTGTGGTCTGGCTGGATCACACCAGACATGTTAAATAAAAAAAAATTAAAAAAAAACTTAACTAGAACCTGTTTGACTAAATGAAATAGGCTATAAGTCCTTAAAATGAAATAATTCATACCTTGATCTCAAGAAACCCAAGAAAAAATGTGAACAAATTCACTGAAAAGAGTGGAAAGAGTTAAAAAGGGATTTCTAAGGCTTTGGGACTCCAGCAAATCACAGTTAAAGCCATTATCCACAAATAAAGAAAACTTGTCCTGACACTTACTAAGAGTGGCCAGCCCACTGAGAGCACATAGAACGAAGGTTTTGGAGTGGTATAGGATTGCCTTAGACTGCTCATACTAGAAAACCTTCCAGTAAATTAAGTTCTGCAAAGAAAAGTGGGCAAAAAATTCCTCCACAGTGTCGTACAAGTTCTTGCAGCCAAAGGTGGTGCAACCAGTTATTAGGTTTAGGGGGCAATTACTTTTTTACATAGGGCCATGCAGGTTTGGATAGCATTTTCTGCTTAATAAATTAAAGCATCATTTAAAAACTGCATGCTTTGGCTATTTCTATTTAAAATTAAAATGTGGTTGATCAAGTGAAATATGTAAGTATAACAAATATGCAAAAATGAAATTAAATAAAGTAAATAAAATAAAATAAGAAATCATGAAGGAGACAAATAATTTTTCCCCAGCACTGAGTGCTTGGGCCCAATGTAAGTATTCATTAAATCATTAAAACAGCAAATCAATGCCTTTTGTACAGGGAAAACCAGTTAACAGTCAGCATCAGCTTCAGTGTGAGCATTCATGCTTAGTCTGTTTTGATGCATACGTTCTAGTATCCGATGTATGCTACTGAAGCCGGGCCTGTCTGATGGGTGTGTACTCCAACAGAGTCTCATCAGATTATAGAGCTCCAAAGGACAGTTCTCAGGACAGGAAAGGATGTGACCATCCCTCACATAGTAAATAACCTCCTCATGACCCATACCATAATATGGCTGCATCCCATGGGAGAAGATCTCCCATAACACCACACCATAGGCCCAGACATCTGACTCTGTAGTATAGCGATTGTAGAATATAGACTCTGGAGGCATCCAGCGAATGGGGATGGCATCATTTTCATTGGCTTTGTAGTAATCAGCTGAGTAGATGTTTCTGGAGAGGCCAAAGTCTGCAATCTTTACCACCATTTCCTCTCCAACCAGGCAGTTCCGTGTCGCCAGGTCACGATGGACAAACTTGCGCTCAGACAGGTATGCCATTCCTGCAGCAATCTGCTTGGAAATCAATAACTGCTCTGTACAAGAGAGAAGCCCGGCCTCCAGCTCAGAGGAGAAACTGCGACCCGACAAGCTAGCACGACTGAGGGTGCGCACTGACTGGGTTGGAGATCTGCGGCGCAGGAACTCGTTGAGGTCACCATGGGCCATATACTCAAACATCAGACACATTGGTTTACCCACTGCACACACACCTGAGGAGAGAGCACACAGGAAACTATTTGATGGCCTATTATATAGATTAGCGCTTTTATTTTCCCACCACAGATGTTTTTGAAGAAGAAACACAAATATTTACCATAAACACATCAGTCCCATCACTGAAAACACTAAATTAACAGTTTTTCTTCTACAGTATCACATAATGAGTTCATTTACCTTAAAATGCCAAAAAAAAAACCAAAAAACTATTACCCAGACATAAACACAGATGGGCATGTACTCACAAATAAGTCGTGCATAAGTTCTTACATCTACTTTAGTGGATCTTTGATATAAATATGATATATTTATTTTTGGCAAATTAAGTTTCTACTTTTTTTGGACTTTTTTCCTGAGCTGAGTTTGGGGAAATGATGGCAAATGAAGGCAGATTATTAAATTGAGAGTGTAATGACTGAGGCTGCTCATGTTATAAATATCACTTGTGATTAATACAAGTTATTTGTTTACATTTTTAACAGTAAGGGCTTCCACGGGCTTTGGATGTTTGATGAGGACAGCACAAACAGTGCTACAGTATCTTTAAAACGACATGGATTTATTTGTTAAATGCCAATTTATACTGAATATAGTGGGCATGCAACCTTTATTTGACAGAACTTCCATACTTATTGGATAAAAACTTAAACTGCAGGAGTGACATGTCAACTTTAAAAAACAAAACAAAAATCAAGCATATGAATGAGGTCTTTGGTGAAACAGGATCTTGACAAAAGTGACAAAATTCATCCTACTTTATTTCCTCCTTATTTACTACAACTCTATAAAAGAGTGTCTGTCTGCTTGTTTGTTCTTCCATTCCTGTGAGTACTTGTTGCAGCTTGTGAGCACACACTGCCAAGACTAGCCCTCCGGTCTGCCATCCATATGGTTCACAAAAAAGTTTCAGTTCTTTTGAGCAGAAGTTAAAAAATATATTGCTAGATGAACAGAAATACACCACTTTCAAACAGTGCCTTCAGTTCACTCTTCTTTTCTTCTCACTTTAGTGCACGAATAGTGTAATTTATGCAGTTAGTGCATTGAAATGTACCAACTTATTATTGGCTGCAGTTATAATTTTGATTCTGTTTTTCAATGAAAGAAACTGGAAGCTCAATGGCCCATTGGTCATTTTAAATCAGTTTAAACTTTGTTCAAACCCAGTAACATTTATTTCCCCTCCTTGTTGAGGTTCCAAAGCCACACAAATTATGAAATGTGTCATGCTGAATTCTGGGGAAATCAATGAAGGGCCTTATTTAGCTAGACGGAAAATCACTGCACAGTCAGCCCTTGGACTGCATTTGGCACTGCCCTCCAGGGATGTCCACTGCAAGTAAGGGAGCGCTCATATAGGTGCAGCTCAGTGGTGGAACACAGAGTTGGAACACTGTACTTCAGCGCACAGTTGGTCAGATGTAATCTTTTTTAAAATCTGATTGGATCAAAAATGTTGAAATAGATTCAAAATTTTCAAAATTGTGGAATGAGACAACCTTATGTAATCCACTCTTTTATCATTACTATTATTATTTCTCTGTTATTTTGAGCACACAGTTATTTCAGGAATTTAGGATTGAGAAAACTTGGATCCAGTTTTATTTTATGTAGCATCATTTATGAAACATCCATTAATCACATCGTTCTAATTATAATGACACCATGAACTGAGACAATCCCAAGCACAGTTTCTCTTCCTTAGCAGATGAAAGTGCACTGAAGACATTTTCATCTGGTAAAGATAAAGAAAAAATTGTTAAATGAAGAAATCTGAATCTTTTTTCTTTAATTGAGTGATGAACTTTTTTTATTTATACAAATCAAAAAAAATTAAAGTATGCACTCATTTGTTAAGATAATTGTACAGGCAGAAAAGTGGGACTGAATACCTGATCCTGGATCGTGAAATGTGAGATTTCTTAATCCAAATCCAAATTATTCTGATCTATATTAAACTTTCTGAACAACTGAAGCCAGAAGCTAAAGTATTTGTATTTAGTTGTAGTTCACTTTTTTTGCGATTGCAACATACTTCCAATGAACTTTAGGGGCGAGGAGGAGGTTGGAGGTCATGTTCACTTAATTCATATCCTGTGGGTCACTAGATAGAACAGCTCACCAGAGAACAATTATCATGTGTGTGTGTTTGTGTGTGAAGGTGGCTGGGTATATATGCTTCTGTGTACAGGGTGGGGGAAACAAGTTGTAATTTAGTGCCAGTGACCTTTGCTAAAGGACGGTAGCTGGATTAAAATGTTTCACTCATTGCTAAATATATAGAAGACAGAGGCCACACACGGCACAAGACACATGTAGACTTATGGTATATCTAATTCTGACGCATTCGTGTTTTGGATGATGCATATATTCCTGCACATGATTTACGGCTATATTATTAGTCTAGAGGGTAATTAAAGGTTAAGGAAATAATCTAATCAACTCCAGTTTCATGCACACCAGAGTCTTTGCTCTTAGTGTGTCACTCTCCAGATGAGTCATCTAAAATGAATGCCACTCAGAAAATAACAAAAAATAGTGAGTGAGGGAGTGACTGAATGCTAATTTTGAAGAAATATATTGCACAACGACTGGAGCTGCAAAAGAAAACTTCTTTGAGCACAGCCAGTGATCAACAGCTCTGTTTATTCGCTGACCGCACCAACTATGCTGTATCTCCAAATGTCTTCCTGGAAATATATTTGGATGTGAGCTGTTTGTATTAGATTAGATAAGCTGCATTAGTGAAGATACGGAATTTTAATAGAGCACATTTGTTTTATATTGGCCAACAAAGGCACATTAGTTGTCAGTCAGCACTTCTTTACTGGCAAACAGCACTATGTGGATTATTCTCGGACTTTGATAGGTCCACAGCGGGAAACAAACAAAAAAAAGCATCTGAAGAGAGTGAATTCTTTCAGAAAAATTGCTGTTTGGAAAATCAGACTCAGGGAATTACTAAGAGGCAATCTTTTCTTTTTAATTTTATTATTTAGTTCTTTTTAATGAAAGCTGTACAGTTTTTTGAAAGTTTATTGTTAAATTGTTGCTTAACATAAGCAGGTGAAAACTAACAACGGAATAGAAATATTATTTTAAATGACCCAAAAGACTCTTCTATGAGTTGAAAAGCATTCTTTTCAAAAGCTCTTTGTTTGGTCCGGCTTCTTTTAAATAACTGATTTATTTTAGATACCTAAATGCACTTTCAGGCCATAAAACTCTGAAACCAAATAATAAATGTTGATTTCTATCAGTTTTTACATGTCCAATTCTGTCTTTTCAATCTTGTTTGAGTTTTTTTCTTCTTCCTCCATTTCCATGTTTCTGTTTTTCCACTTTACTTTACTTCTCCCTGAAGTAAACTCAGGGATTCGGCAATTATTCAATGTAAGCTCCATCTGTGACCGTTGTCTCTTTGGAAATCAGATTTTTCGTTGCACACTTTTTCTCTCTCGTTTGCACACAAGCACACACTAACCTAAGAGTCGAACTATGTTTGGATGGTCAAATGCGGCCATGAGTGCTGCCTCTCTCTGGAAGTCATTCTGCATGTCAGCTGAAGCTTCCTCCTTCAACATCTTCACAGCAACCATTGTGAAAGACTCCATGGGTAGCAGGCCTGGAGCTCTGAAACAGACACAAACAAAGATATTCTTGAACTGAGCACAAAAATATTATATTATCAGTATTTCTAGTGTATTGTTAATGTTTTTGTCACTAATGCATAAACCAGACTTTTGTTACCATATGTTTCAAATGTGTATTTTAGCTTTACCCAAAAGTGTCTAAGTAAACAACACAGCTATTTAAGCGTTAGAAATATGAATGAAACACATATATGAACACATATTTATGCTAATAGGTCTACAGAGAAATACTTCCTCTGTTGGCTCAGGCGCAAAATGATGTTTCCTAAAGTAGATATAGCTGGGACAATAATCTTGATAAAAACAATGATATCACACACACACATACTGTAGAGTCACACAAAAAACAGACTGAAGCGCTGATGTCAGAGAAGAAGTTATTTTTTTCCTCAGGTCTATTTAAGTAACTATCTTTCACGTGGCTGTGTGTGTGTGTGTGTGTGTGTGTGTGTGTGTCACAAATGATTAAGTGCACTCTATAGTCATGTATTTACTGAGTGAATGTGCACACAGGAAACAGCTTGTGTTTGCTTTTGATTTAGATTGAGATGCATACATTACATTGTACTAAAGAATGCACATACATACTGTGTACTTCATGTGCACATGAGTTTATTCCTGTGAAACTTCTGTTTTGGAGGTTTCATATCATAGTTGTATAATCATACAAGTGTGTGCGTTAGAGTATGTATTTGTGTTCATGTCTATATACTGCACCTTTCTAGTTTTCAACGAGGGATTATCATCTAGCCTTAAGGACATCTCTCAGATTTGACTGACTATGCACTCTGTGCATAGTCATTATGTGCTACTGTCATAATGCTGCATGCTATTATTGTACTGCTCTGTGATCAAGCTATCATATGATGTGATTTGATGCCTCCGTTTATCTATTGCATTAGATTTATGTGGCTTCTTAAATGTTGTCTATCGTGTGCTGCTTTGAGTTGACTTGTTATAATCATGTTACTTACAACACAATAAGAAATTCTATTTAAATTGAGATTCCTTTTTTTTTTGTATTAATCAAATATTTTTTTTAGTTTTCAAAACAGGCAGTTGAGCATTGAGCTTTACATTCTTTATTTTGTAGCACAGTCATGGACGTCATATGGGTGACAAGGCTGTGGTGCATGAATAACAGGGAGTCTAACAAAGTTGAAAAACCTATATCGAGGAGATCTAAACTGATTTACTTCTGCTGTTCTGAATTCTTGGCTGTGACAGCAAACAATTATAGATAGCTGTGATTGTGAAATCCTGTATTCAATAAACCTTGTAAAATGCAACCAAAAAAAAATTGGATTTGGGTTATTTTAGTAAACTACAAAAAACTGTCAAAGACATTTGATAGGTTCAGTGGCTCTGCTATATGTTTGCTTCATGGAGTCATGCCACTGTATGTCATCATGAATTTAAGCAGATTGCACCAATATTACAACATTCTGACTGATAACGAGCACTACAAACTTCTGACGACTGCTATCTATCAAGCCTAAAAGAATTAGATTCATGCTCATGACCGATTTATGACTTTTTAGAAATATGACCCAGCTCTGGTATTGAGTGTGATTAAAGAGATAGGTTTGCAACATTCATGTCATGCTGTAAACAGGCTCAGGGTGCAGTGAAAGTGACACCTGTAACAGCTTGCCTTGTGACTTTGTGAATGACGCAGCAGTTCTCAAAATGACCAGTGACCTTGTTTAGCCATGTCATCCTTCTCAGTCCTGTCTCATTCCCTTGCCCTTTCCCTCTGCCTTAGACATATCAGCATCATCAGCTTAGTCCCTGGATGCGATTATGATTATGACATGGCAATATTAAATATTAGTGTGCAAAAGCAGTGCTGCGCTGGAAGAAAACATCCTTTTAGATCTCTAACCATTTGATGAGAAATACTCTTGCTTCCCCTTAATCTCTCTTTTTATCATATTTGTTCATCTCTTCTTTTGTCCATGCTGTCTTTCCCCAGTTCTCTCTTCTTTCTCACCTGGCTTGGAAAACTCGTCCAAAGGCTCCTTCCCCGATATCTCGGACGTATTGAATATTATTTCGGGGATACTCAAGGGCCAACAGTTTTGAGTTCAGCAGCAGAGGAACGCGCTGGTACATGGGGTTAGGGTGGAGTCGATCGAGCAATAGCTCTGATGGAAGGGCGTTCAACATCGGGGTCTCTATTACTCTTCTAATAAAAATAAATAAATATAAGCGTGAGCATTACAAGGATAAAAACAGACACTAGATAAAGAAACATATTCCATCTTTATCATCTTTCTTTTACCTCTTCCGATTCCTCAGTTGCTTCTTCCATCTGCGGCAGCCAAGAATGATAACGGCAAGAAATACTGCAGTTGCAAGAGCAGTCAGGATAACGACGATGACAGACATTGAGTAAGCTGGAGATGATGTTGTGGTCACGGGAGGGAAACGAGGGGTCTGGAGAGGGTCTCTAGACTCTGGCTTCACTACTTAAAAGCACAGATATAGGAAAAGTCACTAAACTTGGAAAAATGACAAATCTAGAACTCTGTTGTCTAAAATCCAGATTGTGCAGTCAAAGTTTTGGCTACTGGGTAGCTTTTAGTCTACTGTAGGTGAAGTGTTGGTTTCAAGTGTAAGAAAAACAGGAACTGTAAACAGGTGAAGTGGGGAAAAAAGTTCTGAATGCAGAGGGCAGTACCTGATGCTATGCTTGTTTCCCCACACTGTGGAACAGCACAGTACTCCCAGCGTATGTTCGGATTTAAGGTATAACACCAGGGCTTGTCACTGATTCCTCCTGGGTTCCTGCAGTGATTGCCTGAATTCTTCAACTCTGGAATGACATCCACTGACAAATGGTGCTGGTGGGGAACCTGCAGGATAAAGCACAGTAGTAAGGATCAAAAAAAGAGAAACACTTTCTCAGGCCTTTCCCACTAAGAGGAATAAAATAGAAAAAGAAAAATCACCAACATACATACTGCAACAAGGACGGTTAAGTATATTAATTGGTGAATAAACGTGGTTTGCAACCTGTGAGTACAGGGCTGGAGTCTGTGTAATGCATGATCTCTTTTCTGTTCTGCTGCTGACCCTGTATTCCGAGGGGGTAAAGAGGAAATCTACCTTTGCTGAGGGATCAGTTCTAGTGAGTTTTCTGTGAAAGAAAGAATTGATTTGGATGGATAGTTTTTAAAACTGGTGAGTCTCAAATCAAAAGTGAAGCTAAGATGACCTTCCAAATATTTCTTCCAGGTTCTGTTCTGTGTAGTAAGGTTACAGCTCCATAACCATGGGCTATTGTGAGGGACATTAGGGGTTGCATGACTGTTCCTGGAATCTAGACTGCCAACTTAAATATGGAACATCTGGTGGGCTTGTATGTCATGAGCTTTAATCATAAAAAGAGCAATGGCCAACTCTATCCCAAGAGACATGAAGACATGAACTGAAAATGTTGGGTTCAACACATGTTGCTGTAGCTGAACGTGTGAAGTCAACAGCATGGGGTTGATTCCTAACTGGTGCCAGGAATGCTTAAAACAACAGATCTTCGCACTAGAATGACAACTTAGGCCATTTGTCATCGCCTTTCAAGATAATACACTGACATTTGGCAGGAAATGGGATGCAAGCCTCCATTGTCAAAGTGTAACACTTCATACAACCAACCATCCTCCCCAATCTTCTTCCTGCAGGCATTTTGCATTTTGCAACACTATTCTGCAACACTCTAGATCCATAGAGAGAGAGGATTTCTAGCAGAAAAGGGGGTTTTGGAGCATAAACAAATGATCTCTGCTGGTAAGTAATCCCCAGCAGTGGATCAAGTTGCATTTCCTGCAGAGAACTCGACCCTTTTTAATGTTTAATTAGTGGCCACTGTGTTATTATTTTATGGATGATTCTTACGCCGAGTCATATATATACCATGAGAATGACAGTGTTGTATAGTATGTTTAGTTCGTTAGCAATGTTTTCCCCTGCAATAAAGTTGTGAATCATCGTCTGCAGTATTTCTATGACTCAGCACAAAATGGCACCAAAGTTACTCCATTCATGTATCATGTACATTTACAGTTTACATGTTTGTGCTGAACGGAAATGTGATTTTTATGAGACAGAAGTCATTCTAAGCAGAATAGCATATGTTGTGGAGCATTACAGTGTTCTGCTCATTTCCCATAAAACTCAAAGAGCTGATTAGGGATCATTTGTATTATGAAAATATTTATGTAAAGCATATGCTCTCTGATGTGTGGAAGATAGAAGACAAAGCAAAGGGGTGGGGCTAAAGGCTAAAGCCCCAATTTTGGGGGCAATGAAAGCTACTGATTAAAAAAATAATTCACAACATTTTTTAAATTTTTTTTTTATTTTGAAGGATGGACTTTGGCATATGTACCTCAGTGGTTTGGTCAGTTGCCTACCATTCTTACTTTCCAATCTTAAAACAAAGGATGTGTCAGACCATACATACTGTTGTAACCAGACTATATTTTTTTTATTAACTCCTTACTCTGCGTCTTGTACTTCAGTGTGGCTGTCATTTTGTTATGGGACAGCTACTTTGCCCTATAATGTATCACACTTTGGGTGTGACTCTTAGTTTAACACCCTCTGATTTCACTCTGATGTTTATATTTAACACAAATCTTGTCTGATTTTCTATAATAAAATGACAATGAGATGCAAGTAAATTTATGAACTTGTAAAGTACACATCCCAAAGCACCAAGGTCTATCTGAAAACATCTACTGAAAAAAAAATGGTTGTTGAGTTCAAAATTGTGCAATCACATTAACATTGCCTTGGGAGAATTGTTACAAGAGACATTACCCCAATAATGGTGGTATATGCTGCTTACAAGGAGGAAATGAAAGCTTTGGTGCTGGCCAGGAACTTCAGCTTAATCATCAAAATGATTCCATCATGTTTAACAGCTCACCTTCTGACTTATGTTCAGCCAGGACATTATATCAGAAAGTAACAGTCTTTTCCTGGAAGCAGCATGGACTAAAGCCTAACTTCCTGATGTCACTCTGTCTTCTTTATAGCTTCAATCCTATTGTCCTAGTGCAGACAACACACAGCACTGGTTTGCTAAGCCCTGCTCCCTTTAGTGCTTCTGCACTTACCACTTACCAAGCTCTCTGTTTTCCGGTAACACTTACGAAGTTTATGATGTCAATTCAGACCTGCCTCTCAAATGTATGAGTAATTTGATGAGTCTGTGGTCACAATTCAAGATTATGGTATTAAAAAACACACTCGGAAAATCCAGGCTTCTTCATTTGTACAATATCATGTCTAAACAAAAAATTACACTAGTCCAATCTGTTGTAAATGGCTATGTAAAGGAGCTAACATTTTCCCTAATGTCTTAAAGATAAGAATTTAAAAAATCTTCTGGAATGAATCTAGAATTTAAACAAGACTATCTTAGAAAAGGAAAAATAAGGCTGGATAAGCATATATGTGGAATAGACTATTGTTCTTATCATAGTGCCATGCATAGAGCTTAGATGATTAGAACATTCTAATTGAAAGGACGGTGTGCATTGTTATTGTCACTATGCTATAACAGTGCAAAGTGAGCTAATTTTAATTCAAATTAGCAGATAGGATGCAAACTAAAGGGTATTTGTAAAGTCTTACAGTTCAAATAAAAAAAATAAAACAGTCAATGCCACCTTTTTACTTTCAGTATTCAACATTCAATTCCACGGGATTGTCTGCATTTCCCCCCCACAAATGATCACCCTTCATACAGTGCAGGTAATCTTATTATTCCTACATAACTCTCACCAAGCTCAGGCGTGATGCGGCGATTCTGTTTTTGACATACATTGAAATTTACCACGAAAGAAGATGAGCTCATATTACAAGTTGACACTTGTTTGTTGAATGTTTTATGAAATGAGCCCTTTACCACAATAGGATTCTGGAGAAGGATTTTTTTTCTTTTTTTGGTAATTTTTCCAGTGCCTGCCTTTAATTAAAATACATTTCAATTTTGCAGAGAAAGGGTGTTAACATTCTGAAGCTAAAATAACTGTACATTTAGTGGTATAGTGGTACTAGTCTTGACTTTCCCATAAATACATGTAATATACAGTGACTATATTTCTGCACAAACCAATCCATGCACACAGACACACAAGCATCTCTGGCCAATGTCATCCAGTATCGAGAACAGTAAACATGTCACTGGTTTTAAGAGTGAAGATGGTTGAACTGAATATAATTCTTGTAGAATACAAAACCGAACCTATGTGTTTATGTTTACTTGTTTACATCAGACACGGTTAAATGTGGTATTCATATGTTTTCTTCATGTGGTCTTATGCACACATAGTTTGGGGTGTTTACGAAGAATAAAACAACAACAGTTCAGTAGTAAACATAAGTGTAAGTACTAACATTTGAAAACTGGATTAGAAAGCAAGCTTTTTCGCAGTTAGCAGATAGTAGAGTATATATGCGTGAGCAAATCCAATATGCTGAAGTGGGAGTGGGTGTGTGTGTGCGTGTGTTTCAGTGACGGAGCATGTGGAACATATGCGTGTGAGAGCTAATTGCTTCCAGAGGCAGGATGTGACATAATGAGTCCCTCCCTCTCTGCTGACCTGGCGCACACACACACACACACACACACACACTGCACGGGAGAGTAGTAACAGTTCACCCTCTCACTGAGCAAAGCCATAAAAACATAAAGGGGCTTTTGGGCTACAGGAAGTGTGTGTGTGTGTGTGTGTGTTTAACACATTTGTGTGACTCTGTATTTGCTGGTGTTTGCACATGTAAGCATTTTTGTATGCTTTTCTGCTTCTGAGTAAGGGAAAGGAATGTTTTAATATAAAACTGAACATACATAAAACCTAAAACACACACACACACACACAAAATATCAGTGAAGCATCTTTTCTTGGTTAAAATCAGCTGAAAACACTCAAGTGTGTCCTGTTTTTTGATTACATGTGGTTATTTCATACTTTTGCTGGTTTTATACTTTAGTTATAAAATATCTAAGTAGTTTTGTAGCTCTAGGAACATTTACACAAATGTACCCAAAGACAACAATACCTGTTGGTTCCATGGTTGACATGGTGTCCCAGACCTGGTTACATTCACACTACCCTGGTAGAAATAGCCTCGGTCATTGTAACATGTTCCTGTTAATGTCAAACAGAACAGTTTACCGTAAGATAACAATGTTAACTGTAGCAATTACTTTTTAAAATAATAGAGTAATTCATTTTTGCATTGGACTAATTATGGCAGCTAGAAACAAATTCATTGTGATGTACTGAAAAAAATTTGTACTTACTTGTAATTAGATCTTTCTTGATGTCTGAATGTAGAAAAGATTAAGAAAAATGAATCTAAATATTGAGAAGAAGAGGAACTATGAAGTAGGGCTGCCACAAACGATCATTTTGATAGTCAAGTTGTCACCGATTATTTTTGCGATTAGTCGACTAATCAGATCATGCATCCATTGGACGTAAAACGTACAGCTTATTGCATCAGCAGCATCTGCTCTTATATAACTATCATTAGCTTACAGCTTTAAGTGTTTAAGGTATGTGCTAACTAAAAATAAAGACAAGATGATAGTTTATTAAATCTTAATGAAATCTGCAGATTGTTTCGGTGAAGTTTAATAAACTCCTTGCGATATAAAATATAACAGGACACCGGAGTATATTCTCAAGCATCTCACACTTCTGATAATCAGTTGTCTGCTCAGCTGTGTAAAAACTATAACTTTAATCTCAGCCAAACTGATTTACTCAGGAACAAATAAAATACTAAAAAAAGCCCAACAATAACATGTTTAAGTTATCTAAGTGACTTATATATATTTAACCTGAGTAGCGAAAGACGGCGGTGGGTTTGAAAACGATTTGCCGGGAGTCCGGTGTTCTCACCAGCTCTAGTGATCCTTGACCCCCGGCTAGCTATCGAGCTAGTGGGTAACAGACGTCTCCGAAAACGTCAGAGTGCTTTTGAAAATATGTGGTTTCTTGATAAACCAAGCAGATATTTGAAGTTTACACAACTATATTCTCGCCTGGAAATATGTTAAACGTTTATTTTGTGACCCAGAAAGAATAATAAGAGTAATATTAAACCTAACTAGCTGTCGCCATTGTTGGAAACTGAGCTGGGCTGCGCTATGAATTCTGGGACAGAGCTACTTCTTCGTCTTCGGGGTTTAACGGCAGCTGGCATCCTTGTACATGCAGTGCTGCCATTTTCTGTTTCAGTCAGTTATTACACTCTTAAATCCTACTACTTATTCCTGCATCTTTTGGGATCTTACAAAGCTTCAAACGACACGTCGACTATTAAATCAGTCGTCGACGATTTTGATAGTCGATGTAATCGTGACTAGTCAACTAATTGTGGCAGCCCTACTATGAAGTCATTTGAACCAGAAGATCAGTACTGATTCACTGAAACACACAAACACAGAGATACACACACCTGCAGCTATATATTTTGGCTCAATTCAGACAAACCCTCTTAATGACCTCATCAGTATCAATGACCTGCAGTGTAGCAGACTATGCTTTATTTGGCCCTTAGCACACACAGCTGTACCCAGCCAACTTTCTTTTACATAATGCTTCACTTACTTTTCATAGCTACTTTTTTTTTTTAGTTTAATGAAAGCAGAAGTCAATGTTCTTTTTAAAAAACAAAAACAAAAAAAATCTTTAATTTAACAGACTTGTGCAAGAGAACACAAGGTCAGTTTGCTCTTAAATACATTAGTCTTTGCCCAACTTATTTTACAACTACCAAACTAGCAATTTTTTACAACTAAAGTGGTTCAACAAACTAATTAAACTTCACTTCAGGTTGTCTTACCTGCAAAAGGAACATATGTACAACCATCAGGGTCTGTGTAAAGACTTGGTAAGGTCTGACATTTTGGCAGCAGTGAAACGGGAGCCTGGGACCCGGTGAGAGAGCTGAAGAGTCCAGACTGGACTGAACTGCTGCCTTCTATTATCAGCCACGCCTTATGGCAGTACAGCTCCTTCACTGCCAGGCAGTGTTCTCTGTTTATGAAGAAAAAGTGTATCAGATTCAGTGATTCTTTCTTTTGTTTAATAAATCTGAATGGGTCCAAATCTGTGGAGGGCCAAAAGTGCCAAACTGAAATAAATAAATACTTATACTAATAATACTAATTAATTATGCATCATTAAGTAATGAGAATTTGAAATAAGTAAACAAGCTATTAAATCCATAAATAATTATTTAGATGTAATTAAACGGTTTGTGTTCTGCAACCCATCATTAATTTATTTTCTCATTATTATTTTGAAAGGTCACAGACCAGACTGATTTTTTAAAAAGTGATTGAGGACTGTACAGCAGTATATTAAATTAAATTACGGTAAATATTACTGTTTAATCAACAGACTGTTAAGCAGCTCTTTCTTAAAACCATCATACATGTATGTATAACTCTTACTGAAAAAAAGATGTATATCACTTGTTAATGTTAGTTTATTAATTAATTTATTTTTACTCTAGCAGGCTTTTTCAAAACTTTCAAAACAGATAGCTCATGTTCGGAATTTAGTTGATTAAATATTAAATATAGAAAAAATTATCTTTTCTGGAGCTCGCTTGAGATCAGTCACCGTTATGCTAGTCCAGGTGTTTCTGATCCTGGTGAAAATGCTTGTGTCCTCATATTAAAATTTTTATTTTAAATTAAAAATAAGTTGTTCCAACTCATCTGAACATCTTGAAATAAAGATGAGATAATGAGTATTCAAAATATACTGAAAATGAGACATTAAAGTTCACTAAAACTATAAAGTTATGAAGCTTAATTTTAATGTTAGCCTAACCAATTTGCTTTAAAATAAATAAAACACCAATTATGCTACCCGTTAGTGACGTGTCGGTCGCGAACGAAATGGCTCTTAGAGCCGGGTCTTTGACGTGAACCACACGATCCGGCTCCTTATAGCAAGCCGTGGGG
>NW_024582738.1:168054-171584 GCF_018398535.1 Haplochromis burtoni
ATTTTTCAACATCTACCGTTATGGGGAGTGACGATAACCATGATCCTTTACTAATCATCGAATACCACATCATCAAACAGATTTAAGAGCCTAAACCTAACTAAGAACAGGGACTTGCGAAAGTAACTTTAGTGCCTAATTCATTAATATGTATTTGGGATGGCATGTTATTTCTAATAGAAAAGATGCCTTGTGTGATTCAGTCATGCAGCAAAAACTGGAGTTTGACCATATTCCATACCGTTTTCTAGTAATATTTCTTTGTGTAATTTGGGTATTTGTTATTTGCATATTTTAATTTAACAAAATCATTGAAAAGAAAACCAGTAAGAGTTGCATACTAAAAGTACAGAGAGTGGTCTGTTTTTACTGTCTTGGCTTATAGCAAGTGTCCACTAAAAAGTAAAAAGAAATCATCTTTCACTTGAAATATCTTCTTTAACATCATCCAGATGTTGATCATGAAACAGGTTGGAGAAAGTTTAAATTAGATTGCATCCTGTCTGTTCAACTTCCTTGCTGGAGCTCAGTCATACCTATTTTGCATAAACATGAATGTTTGTGGGACAAAGTCCCTGTATTCCTCTTTCACCCTGTTTGCCTCCTTTTCTTAATGCTTTCTCATCTGTTAGTCCTCAAGCATTGCTATGATCCACATTTATCTCTGTCTGCTCCACACTGCTGTGTTTCTGACAGCATGTACTCTGATAACCTTCACTCCAGCATCACTGCTGCCTGTCTGCATTCTCTTACAGACTCCAGATGTTCCCTCTTGGGGAGGTTGGTGCTTCAGCAGAGTTCAAGCCAAACTATCAAACTCAAAGGTGCCCTGTAAATCTATCAATTCACTCTTTTCTTTCTTTCTTTTTTCTCTTTCTTCCTCACCAGATCTCTGTGCATCTAGTCCAGATGTGGTCACAAGTGATCAAGATAAATGCAGCCATTAAACCTGCCTTTCTGTGACCTACAGCCCTCTATCCTTAATGTACTTCATTTTTCATCAAGGACCCTGAGGCCAACATTTTATTTTCCTTATTTTATTTCTATTTTAGTCTCGTTCTTTCTGCTTCCTTCTATGTGCATCTTGTCTCCCTCTTTCTCTCCATCTTCACAGTTACATAGTCCAGATGTGGCAACAGCAGCTGTGTTAAGGTTCAGAACAGTTCAAATTCAACTCACACCATATGGGTGATTGAGAGACCCACTCTCTTCTTGGCATACGGGCATGTTCAGGAAAATGAATAGAAGCAGCAACACAGAGACCTTTATGGTGCTTACTTTAAAAAAAATAGTGGCAGGCAATGTACTGTGAAATTATTCTGATTCAACATGGGTCAAATGAGCTGAAACATTTTCTATAATCAATTCAAATGTAATATATACAAAAAGAAGTAACAAAAGAAACAAAGCTTAGACAACTTCACACAAATCTGGCACATATCTTTTCTCTTACCTCCACTCTACTGGGAAGTGGCAGTATCCAGAGTACACGGGATGAATAGGAGCAAGTAGAAGAAGAGGGAAAAAGATGAGAGACAGAGTGATGAGAAATGGTTGATAGATGAGAAATTGTCCTAGCAGGATGAGAAAAACAACCATGATGTTACTCTCTGCAAGTCATCACTAACTGTGGAGAGACTGAGGGGCAACCAGGGGGAAGGGCAGTTTGCTCTGTTGGGGAACAGGTGTATGTGTGTGTGTGTGTGTGTGTGTGTGTGTGTGTGTGTGTGTGTGTGTGTGTGTGTGTGTGTGTGTGAAGGAGAACAGGGGTATTGTTTGAGGAGTAGTAACCAAATGGGGTAGGCAACAAACAGCTGAAACCACACAAAACACAACCAATATAACTGGCAGCTAGCATAACAGCAGGTAGTACTGACAGTAACAATAAACACCGAGATAGAAGCTAAATAGAAAGCAGACATTTTTTCTCTAATATAGCAGCAGGCTGCAGCAAATTTGAAACATGTAACACCATAGTATAAGCTGGAAATCAAAACTTCCCACCTGCAACAGTGACTTTTGCAGTTGCTTTGACAGTGTTGGCTCCAGCATTGTGTCTGTTGGAAGCCAGGCACGTATATAGGGCTGGCTTAGTCACCGTCACCTTAAGAACAGAGAGTATCACCTCTCCCACTAATGTCTCCTCTACTGAGGCTCCGGAGATCTGGAGGAAAATGAAATTGAGACAAAAAGATAAGTTGTAAAAATCAGTCGTATACATGCAATGAGCAATTTGCATATAACAGTGCAGAGATGCATGAAGACTTTCTGTGAGAGCATCCTAAGCTTAAATGACAGAGCTGGAAAAAATAACTGCACTACCTGGAATGGCCACTTGAGGCTGAATTGAGTCCTCTGCTGAATTAAACATAAATATCAGGCTTTGCTTTGTCTGCCTAGCTTTCCTGTTCATAACTGCTGCATGGGAGGTGAATTTTAACAATAATTTATATAATACAGGGTGCTGCATGACAGTTTATTTATATATAATATTACATATTTTATTAAACATTTATATAAAATATTGATAAATACTGAATCTATTATAACTTTTTTGACAATTCAAATTATGACTCTTATATATCTTAAATTAGAATCTAGACTTTATATAAAACTACTAATAATAAGAGTAATAACAGATTACTACAAGATGTTTTTCTTATTGACACTTTGGTCATTTGATATTTGATAGTGGTCTGAGTAAAACTGGTTAGTTAAAAAAAATAATTGTGTGTAAACTCCTCATACGCTGATCATTATAGCCTTTGTGTTAAGCTCATAAAATGAAATGCATTCAGTACGTGTCTGGCACCGATATAACCACTTGTATTATTTTAACAGATTTGAAATTCCCAAAGTGTTCACACATTGTAAATCTAGGCAGATAAAATGTATCTGTTGTTTTTAGATGATTCATGTATGTACTTATATATTTATAAATGATATGTGAGGACCTCTAAAGTGTGAGCATGTGAGTGTATGTGAGAGGTGCTATTAAGTGGCTATGTCTATATTTGAAACTGCGTCTGACACCGCCTGCTTTTAGGACAAGCTCCATCCATCCATCCACTGAAATTAATGACCATACCAAGCTGCCAGAAAAACAACTCTCACAGTCATTTTAATCAGCACATGCCCACACATAGTATTTACAGGCATTAAGAGCATGTAATCACTTTGTAGCTAGCACCCAAGACTATTAAATACCCAGACATTATGTGGTATATGTCGACCGCAACAGCATGTTTAAGAAATGTCTGCTGCCTGATGAAAAAAAGCCCTGTTTTAAAGGTGGTCACATACACGTTCAAGTTTGCATTGTTCCAATTTGAATTTCATGCATTTTAAGGTTCCGACCCCTTAAAAACCTTAAAAAACAACCCCATCTTTCAATACCCCTCTCACACTAAAAGAAAAACAAAACAATTAACACTAATAACAGAGTGTATTATAAGCTAAATGCAAGATCATCTCTTCAATCCTCTGTCACCATGATGATAATTCCTTTGCTGTGATCTCAAAGCCATTAA
>NW_024582738.1:171604-220925 GCF_018398535.1 Haplochromis burtoni
GTGTGTGTGTGTGTGTGTGTGTGTGTGTGTGTGTGTGTGTGTGTGTGTGTGTGTGTGAAAGAGACAGATAAAGACAGCAAAGGTTAAATGTGTAATTTTACATATATATGCATACAATCTCAGGTAAGGTCTGGTTTGTATATTTGCTAATGCTCACTCTGCTTCATGACTAATTATTTTGTTGCTACATGTACAAAGATTGCACAAATAAATTTTTCCCTGTATGAGTAGGTCTCGGGCAAAGCTCAAAGAAAAGGTGGAAGCTACTTTAGTATATGTTCAAAAATTGTAAGTTAAATGTTAATTTTTTACTTTGCACAGTCTCTAACTGATTTCATTTCTGATAAAGAAAAAACAACAACCCAAAAACAAGGAGGAATCCTTATGTTCACTCAAACTGTAAAATGGACAGTTACTTTTATAACCATAAAATATTGCTTATGACAGCCAAGACAAAAATATTCAGACCTGCGGGTACCCTTAGGTACCCACATTTAGTGTTGATCTTTAAAGTATAGCTTGTGTTCAGTTTCTTACTAAATCATTCGTTGTTTTATGTACAGGAGTAGCAGAAGTAGCTGCTTAATATAGCAGTACCATGTTTTTTTAGCTTTCCAGTGTAAGGGGTTTTTTTTGTTTGGTTTTGGGGTTGTTGGTTTTTTTTGCTAGTGTAGCGATAATAAGGCCCAGCTGCAAACTTTAAACAGTACTCCTTTTACTTTTGTGTCATTTACTCAGTCATTAGCAGATGGACATATATCAATAAAACCACTCCTATTTTGCAGAGCTACACACAAGCAAGCTTGTCTAAAAAGAGAAAAAAAATGTATCCAAGTGTATTATAGTATTAAAATGTATTATAGTATCCAAGTGGCAAGCCCACTTGGATACTATAATTCTTACTGGAGAACTGAAACCAATGAACGGATTTGTTTCCAAGAGTGCCTTGTAAGCATTTGCATTTACCCAGTGAACTGTCATCTCTTTAGCTATAGTCAAAAAAGTGGGTAATGATAATGTGTTGGATTTAGACAATAACTATTTGTGTAGTTCTATATCTATGCCTACAGCAGAAAATAAACTATTAATTTGCTTTTGATATGGGGTTATAATGAATACAAATTGTAATCATAACATCACTCTCTCTTACATGACAGCTTGGACATTTAATCAATTATTGTTGCCGCTTTCCCATTATGTACAGCTATGCAGCTGACAATGTGTCACTATTTTAGCTACGTGCTAGAATTTCTCTTATGTTGGCAGTGTGTGACTGACATTTGAGCCAAATTCAACCACTGTTGCAACCACTGTGGGGGAGACAAGCATATTCCTGGTAGGATCACACAGAGGCCAAGGAATGGATATGTATAGCTGGCTGGATATTTTGATTAAATTCTATTTTTTTTGTTAAAAAATCAGTATATATTATAAAAATATCAGTATCAGCAGCTGTACAGGTACCCACAAACACACACACACAAGTTGAGTACTCACAGTATTCCCGTTTTCCAGCCAGGTAATGGTTGGGACTGGATTTCCAGTGGCATTACATTCTAGGGAAATCTGGCTGCCATACGCCACCCTTTTGTCCTTTGGAACCCGCAAGATGCGTGCTGGAGCTGAGGGCACACACAAATAACAATAGCGTAGAAAACACACATGGTTTCACTGCAAGCTACAGCTTACATTAAAATACATACCTTGTACTTCTATGGTGACAGGCTTTGAAAAGGCCAAACCAAAGCTATTCCTGGCCACACAGCGGTACTGTCCTGCATCCTCTTTCTGTATGTTATGAATTTTCAATGCCCCATAGTCGAGAATAGTAACACGGTCATTGACCTGGAAGAGTTATTGTTTGTTTTAAAAATAGAAATGATATATTAGCATTATTTATTACCAACTATTTGTCAACACAGGCTATGAGACGCAAGAAAGCAAACTGAAAAACACATAATGGATAACTTTCCTTTTCAAGTAATGTCTTGCAGTTTTGAAAACCTGAAAACTATCCAGCTATTTGCAGTTCTGGTCAAATAGTGAAAAAAATGAATTACTCATGAGTATATGGTACTCTCAGACAGTTATTATTAACTCCATAAGTCAGTGAACTGCATGTATTTTACCTAGAAAACTTGCAGCAACTGTACCTTGATAAGCTCATCATCTTTGAGCCACGTGACATCTGGTTTAGGGTTGCCAAGGGTAACACAGGGCAACACTGCTTTGGATTCTACCAGTAGTGTTAGATTGGTGGGATGCCTTTTGATCTGTGGCTCTGATGACGAAACCAACAAGACATAGAACAGTGGCTTGGAATGTGTTCTTTTAATGATGCCTTGGTATTAGTTATTTTTTTCAAAAATGTGAACTAATGATCAGATTCGCTCAAACTCCAGTCATACATCCTCGGAAAAAAGTAAACATACTCATCTTTAGCTGAAGCGCTCCACAGCTCTTGGCAGGTTCTCCAATGCCATTACTGGCAAGGCAACAATACTCCCCATTGTCTGACTCTCTTACATGTGGGATGATTAACATCTGACCCTTTTCCTTGGTAAGGTACCGTGTGTCATAGTACCTAATGGGACAAAAAGGACAGTGCAAAGCAAAGAAGTGATCACTGGATATATGTTCTATATGTAATACTCCTGGGTTAGACTACAGCCCCAACCTAACTCTAAACTGGATCAAAATTAAATAAATAAAAAACAGGGGGGAAAAGGATGGATATATAAATATAGATAGAAACGTATATCTAAGATTAATCAGTGCAAGCACCTTGTCAAGGATAATATCCATTACAGTTCATTAGTGAAAAATAAGCTGTAAGATTAAACATATATGCACACACACACACACACACACACACACACACACACACACACACACACACACACACACACAGGCATTATTTAATGGCTTTAAGATCACAGCAAAGGAATTATCATCATGGTGCACAGCAAAGGAATTATCATCATGGTGACAGAGGATTGAAGAGATGATGTTGCATTTAGCTCATATATAAACTATCATAGCAAATTTCTTAATTAAACTACAACAGTGAACTTAAATAAGGCTGTAAACTTACATAATTTGGTGATTATTTTTGGTCCAGGTGATCTCAGCAGGGGGGTGTGACTCCACCTCACAGATGAAGGTGGCATTGTGATCCAGTAGAATGTCCACTGTCTCTAATAATGTGATGATACGAGGTGCTACGAAAAAAAGATCCAAAGGAAAAAAATCAAGATTTTCTTTATATATGTAAGTTATTTATTGTTGTAGTTGCAGCAGTTTGTGTTTGAGTTAATACATAAACATAGTGCGCTGAATTATGTTTTATGCTACATAATACACTGTTAAATGTTTATTGGTTATATGTTATTACCCTTAAAGCCTGAATGAAGAACTGTAAGGATAGTACATTGTATTTGCTGTGATTTTGGGTGCAGAAGCTACAAAACTTGAATTAATTATTTTTTCATTTATAGGTGACTGCAATTTTTCGAATTATATTGGCAGTTATTAGTTAGTCATTAGATACCGTATAAGTAAACTATGTCTAGAAATCTAAAATACTATTACAAAAGCTTTCATATTTTATAAGGAGCCCTGTTGATAGACAAAAATAGATATTGGACATTTCACAGTCAGTCTGTACACTTTTCTTTTCTTTTTTTACATTTATTTCAGCATGCAATATAATGATTCAAGCACATTATAATAAGTGATAAGGAGGTCTCAACAGCTGCATCTTTTTAGCTAAATTATTTGACATTCTTGGCATTCTTCTGTTGGTCATCTGTTTTAGTCAGTGAGGATCCAGCTAACACTGCTGACTAATGAGACAGGGTCAGAGGTTTTGTGCTTTGTCACAGTTTTGACCTGAGTAAGCAGAAGAATTTGACCTTGAGATAACGAAAGAAAAAGAAGAAGCATGTTTATTGTCAGAATTAACATTTAGGATTTGGTTAGTTTTGGAGGATTAAGACGAGGAAGGGAGGATAGCACAAAAGGAGAGACCAGTATAGAAGCTGAACTTTATCTAGTGTTTAGAGGGTTGCTGTTAGTCGGGTGAGGTTAAAGCAAAGACAACAGAGAAATTTAACATTCAAGGAAAGCCTTTATCCCCACAGCACCCAATGTTCTCCACTATCTGATTTCAGCACATGGTCTTTGTCAAAACTAGGGTGAATAAGTCACCAATTGTGTGTACAAACACTATGCAAAATATTACACATCTCTTGTGATGTAAATCCATCCAGACTAAAGATGTGATCAATATTTATTTGGCTACTCCGTCTTCATAACGGACAGGGAGTTGCAGGAATTTTGAGCTTGTATTTTCAACATTGTTTTGTTGCTCGAGGTTATTATATTGAGAAGTAGAGAGTTGGTAGTGGGTTTAAAAGAAAGATACAAAAAGCACACTTTTAAAAGACAAAGAGAAGTAAGGAGATGGAAACACAGGATTTAGATCAGAGAGTTAGGTTGCTTTAAACTTTGCACGAACTAAGAAGAGAAAGAGGAAAAATATAAACCAGCGGAGGGATGAAAGGAGAGAGCAGAGGAAGGGTGAGAGCATGGAAAGAGCAGAAGAAGAAGAAAGAAGAAGCAATGATAGGATTAGGGCTTACAGGGCATTGTGCTTGTTTTGTCTTTGGTGAAACCAAGATTTCACAATAACATAGCTGGGAGAAGCAGCCACATCCCCACCCTCAATTCAAGGTCACTGCTGCTGTGACTTCCTACTGACTGATGAAAACAAAACCTATTATAAAGCATACTCATGTACTGAAAAAGTCTTGGTCTTTAGAAAAATGATATATTTGTAGCTAAAGTCAAAGTAAGATGGAGGTCTATGAACTCAGTATCAATGAACTATTCTATGTATTGTCTTGTCAATTTGTGTGGACATTCATTGTCCCAAGAGAACAAATCCTAATTAATTCTGTGGTGAAATAACTTTCCATCTCATTAAAGGAAATTAACCACATGTTGAACTGCTGTTACCCTTGTTGTGGATTAAGGACTAGGCTGAATATCAGGAAACACTTCCTCTTAAGAACTTTAATTTTTTTTTCAAGTATTATGTTGTATTAAAGTTGCAGCAAATTTGGAGAAGACTGTTTGTTTCTGTCTGCAATGTCTTTCCATTGCCAATATTATGTCTGAACAGATGGGTAGCATCAGAAGACTGAAGCCAAATGACTCACCACTTAAAGCAAACGAGAACCTCTGCGGATCTGACCTCGGCAGAGGATTTTGTTTTTCCAAAATCTCTGAATGTTTTTTGGACACCAGAAATGACTCAAGGCCGTCAAGGCCTGCAATAGAGAAGGCCACTTACAGTGATCACTTCTGGCCTTTGCTATAGGCATTACAAACCCTTACAAACTAACAGCAAGTTCCTTTAATATTTTTAGTGTTGCTGTGTTAATGCTGATCTTGATTCGCTGAAGAAGTAGCAACCAGCTTGTTTATGCTAGTGTGCAGCACTTTAGAAATGTGTGTGTAATTCAAGAAATGTCCTGATAAAATGCATCTTTTCCTAATCTTTATCCCATAAAATGTGCTTTTTTCATACAGCCTGTAACTCATAATCTTTGGTTCCTTTGGAGTTTGCCTTGAATAAAAGTTTAGCCTCCAGGTTTTTTCCATGCTCAGAGATAAATTGTAAATACTATCCTCTTTCTCTCACACGCACACACACACACCACACACACACAACCAGGCATACTTCAATGCTGTTGTGCAGACCAGATAGAAGCTTTTGACTTTTACTTTGGACAAATGAGAACAAAACCAAAAAAAAATAGCATTGTTCTCATGGTGTATCTGGTGCTCAGATGTCTGCAAAGGATTCTTCTATTGTTTATACTAGTTCAGTTACACAGGCATGTTGAGCAACATTAAAAAGCCTCTTTAACTAATCAGGCTGCTTTTGAATCCATAAGTGATCTTGATTCTGAGAATAGACAGTTAATTACTTAACAATTATACATTGAGTCTGAAGGTGTACATATTGAAAGTCTAATTTTGTTAACTTGACAGATGCAGATTGAAACCATAATCCAATGTGTAGATTTCTGCTACTAAAAAGCCTGGACTGGCTACCTGTGCAACCACCAACTATCAAGTATACTTTTCGACTGTCAGTAACAGACACAACATATAAACTCCATGTAGAAAGGCCCCAGCTGACCAGGAGACTCAAACCAGTTACCTTCTACTGTGAGGCAATGCTGCAATGTGTCACCACAGTTGGTTCGTAGTCATTTCAAATTAAACCAAACACAGGAAAATAAAGACAGATCACCCGTAGCATGACATGAAAGTCAATATTTCTGTGCCAGCCATATTGGCTTTGGTCAATTAATCAGTGCCTGAAAAAACACAAAATAAAACAACCAATAGTAATAAGATAATAACACTTTTATAGCACTTGTCTGTCCAAAGTTGCTAAATATTCATTTACATATTCATCACAGTTTGTTATACTGTGGTCAAGCCAAACTCGTCACTTGATCTTAAAAAGTGCACCCATGATCATTTAATTTTCACAGATGTTTAAACTCAAATATTGTACGCTTTTGTGCAAAAGTCTTGAGTCACCCTTTATTTCTTTATATTTAGCTTTATATTTAGGAAATAGGTTCAGTGATCTATTGAAATATATACAAACATCCCAGAAATACAGTATATAAGAGAAAATAGAAGCCAGTGTCCAAAGAGAAAATTTGAAAGACCTTCAGAAAGCTTGGAGAACTTGTTTTAGACCGCTTTAAAACGTACAAGAAAGTCTGGGTCCTTGGAAGCAAAAGAAAAAAATGAGGAGTGACTCAAGACTTATTGTAAATCCGGTGGAATAGTTTAAGATGTTATATGTGTTGTAGATATTGTTTAAATCAAATCTTCAAGAAATACTTTTCTTTTCTTATTTGACTGTAGTTGATCTTCAATGACGTGGAAGAAGCTATGCACATCAATTCAACCTTCTGATCAATGACTTCCACAGGAAAAACCTACAGTCAAACCTAACCCTACACCATGTCAGTCCACCGTGTAGCTTGACTGTTACAATAGCCAACCAGGCAAAGAGAAACTGCATCTGCACCACCTGTTTCTATGAGACGATTTGTAGCATGTATAGCTTTATGTGTGTAGTCATTAAATAATTTCCAATGTGTAGTAGTGTATTATTGATGACTTCATCTCCATCTTGCATCTCATGACCCTGAAGCTGACCTTATTGGTTCAACAACAAGCTCAGGTTTGCTGTTTCCTCCCAATGTGGCTCAGCAGGAGGTGTCCCAATCAGGCTGAGATGTGGTGAAGAAGAAGCAGGAATAGCTAGTTCCCCACCACCTCTACCATATGCTTCAGAGAGGATATCCCAAAGTGTAGGAAGGATGTAGATTTAATCACATTTACACTATGTTGACCTATAAACACCTTCTCCTTTTCCCTGCAGGATGTGCAGTGGGAAACAGGTGATTACATGTGCCAGGAAAAACTCAGACTGCTTTCTCTTTGTCTTCTGCACATTATATTCACTTACACATGTGCACCCATCCAAAGGCACGGTCTTAAAAGGTTTATCCTTTTTTTTCCCGTTTTGTTCTTCTGTTTACATTTCGTGACATTTATTAGGATTGCTGTTGTAACTTGGCAAGCACATTGCAGCTTTCATGCATAATTAATTCAAACTTCATGTTCTTCTAATTATTCACCACGTCAGTGTAATAAGACACTTTAGAAAACTTTAAAAAGACAAGCTTGAAGGACCTCTGGTGTAGGAGTCTCACTTACCTGTCTGCATGTTGTAACATGAAGGGATCAAAATCAGCAGAAAGACCAAAATGTGTTCCACAGTCGTCATCCTTGCTCTAGAATTATTGGTCAGACCATTATCTAGCAGATACATAATGAGACTGGTGAGCTTCCCCCAGTACATATAGAGATGTTCTTGTTATGTTTCTCTCCTATGTGCATCTGCGTATGTCTTAGCCAGGGACAGCCATGAGCTCTGCGCTCAGCAAGAACCAGCTCAATCACTCTGCGTATGTATCTGTGTGTGCGCGCGTGTGTCTTTTAACTTTGTAACTGACGGCGGCAGCTGCTTGCTGTCCTCATGTACAGTCACTCAGGTTGTGTAGTTCTGCTCTAAGCTCCACAGGCTCCAGTGCTGGTGTGTTAACTACATTTAAAGTCATCAACAAACAGTTTTTATTTATCATATTCATATAAGACACTAGGTACAGGTTTTGGTCAGTATGGGCATACATAAAGACACAGAAATTCTGAAACTTCTACATTTTTTATATGCAGTGCAAATTACTTTATATTGGCATACTACCCTTTTTCTCATGCACCAATGGCTCCATGTAAATCTGGTCAGAGGTGTGATCCTTAAATACACAAGTAAAATAACCAAAAAGCCACTAAAGTCAGCTCATGTCAACCATCAAAAGAAAAATAAGGTATATTTTATCTGCAGATGTATCCTCTTTTAATATTAATACTAAGTCATTAATATTAATATATAAAGAAATTTACAAATACGTATTTTTAAAAATATATAGACAGGCTTATTTTAGCACATTACTTAACATGCATTTACTGTTATATATTGACACACACACTCCAGAAGGAAGCCTTTGTGCCCACCTGTTGCCTGCCAGCCTGTACGTCCTGTTTTATTTTGGGAAAGGAATGGCATTTCAGTTCATTTGCTCCTTATCCATTCTGCTTCAGATACACTCTACTATTGTACTCCATCAGCACACACAGTTAGCTTCAGTCTGTCATCTGTGTAGGTTTAACTGTTGACCTAACGGATGTCACAGGGAGGTTTGTTTCAAAAAATTAATAAATAAAGCGGATTAAATTAAACGTAAAATACAAAGGATTGCTTGTTTGTGACCTTCTTGTTTTGTTTTGTTTTATCATTCTGTTCTTATGGGCTTTTTGGCTAATTAGCAAAAGCCTATAATATGAGAATTCCTTAACTTACAGTCCATGTAAACGTTGCGTCTGATGAAATAATTCACATCTGTTGATTGTCTAGCTCCATTCACCCTTTGCTATTTCAAAGAGTACATTAGCCTATTATATAGTAAACAGTATACAGTAAATGTTATATAAACTGCTGCTCTGCCAAAGCACAGGATTTTATTAGTTTACACTGCTGCTTGACAGAACTGGGCTGTATGTAGTGTAATGAGTCCAGTTTTTTTTTATCAGTTTTATTGTTTCATGAAAGTGTTACAACACCAAAGTAACCCAAACACATCAAAGAGATCAGTTTTTAACCTGCTATCAAACCAGGATAAAACTGAAAAAGATAACAAGATCCCTCTGAGACTGATAGGCCTGGAATCTCTGACTCAGTATTACCAGATGTCTCTGTTAAATATTTGCACTAATACTCTGCCTCCCTCTGCTGACAGAATCGCAGCAGTGGCTCCAATTTGCATCAGACTGAGGTTTGCAAACATACTTTAAAGACGTCCATTGTTTTGATAACCGTAAACTTTTTAACTTTTTTTTTCTCTACATAGGCTGTACTACCAGGTTTCTGCCCTACATTTTGTATTCATATGTATGTATTTGTTTAAATGTGTTTGTTGGTGCTCACATGCATGTGTATTTGACAAAAATTGCTTATTTGAAAAGATCATTGCTAAGGCTTTTGAGATTATGACAGTTGAACAAAACGTCTGTTTTCTTTTGAGAGAACACAAAAAATTACATTAAACTCCAAAGTCACATTTTTCAGTTCAGGTCAATTCAATTTTATTTATATAATGGCAAATCACAACAACAGTTACCTCAAGGTGTACTATAAGGTAAAGAGCATACATTAATACAGCAAAAACCAAACAATCAGATGACCCCCTATGAGCAAGCACTTGGAGAAAGTGGGCAGGAAAAACTCAGTTTTAACTGGAAGAAACCTCCAGTAGGAGCATGCTCAGGGAGGGGCAGTCATCTGCTCAGGACACTCAGGGCATCGTGGGAACCCCCCAGTAGCCCAGGCCTACTGTGCATAACTAAAAGAGGTTCAGAGTCACCTGATCCAGCCCTAACTATAACCTAATAAAAAGAAGGAGTCAAGTTCTATTTTAAAAGCAAACATACTGAATGTTGACTAGTAGGATTTTGTGGTGTTACATGCTGTAACCTGAACATCAACAAAGTAGATGTTTGATCCTGGCAGTGTAAGACACCTGGTCTAAACTTTTAAAAGGACAAATGTGCAGGATGTGAATAAACTCTGTATTTAGAATGTTGAAGACTTTCTAGATGGTTCAGTCCAAATGGTACAAACATCAACAGTGTTCCAATCCCACTACAATCTCAGTTGATTTGTAATTTGTAAAATTGCCCAGCAGGCAAATGCAATGTGTTATGCATAACCCCCACTCTCACTCTCTCCGGGCATGCATGCACAAACGTACAGTTAAGTCGAGTCATATCTGGTGTCAGTCAGCCACTCCCTATGAACACTGTCTCAACATGTTCTGTAATAATTAACCAGCTGCTGTGGGGTGCTACACACGCTCACCTCCTGCCACATGCACCGTACTCTGGACCTCCTACCACAAACACACATGTACATTATGCACACATGAGAGCTCGAATATGGAGTGAACTTGCTTCATTCGATAGAAGATTAAAAGATACACTAGTCAGGTAAGAGGAAATTTACTTTTGGTACATCTTCACTTTATACTTTGGTTTGTTAAGGTGTTCTTTGCAGCTGTAAAAGAACCAAAGAGTGTCTGGCTTAACAAAATGGAAATGAAATGCGTTACACCTCTTTCTGAGCAACACTTGCCAGTCACATTAAGAAAATAAAAGACTGTAATAGTTGAATTCTTTATATTATTTGTATGAAAAGCATACTCATTCTATGTTAGCCACATGGGGTGGACACCAATGTCACAGACTAGAGCTCATGTGACTCGAGTCATACAGTAGCCTGATACAGCACAGTTTATCTGTAGGCTGGAGTAGAACAAAGCTTTGTCACAATGTTTGTCAAGTTTTGCAGCCCAGGTGCAAGAAACAACCCGAAGGTATATTAAAATGACATAATCAGGTCAAATCTAGGGAGAAACAAAGAGCAAGGGCTATGTATGAAGACAGTCAGATACAGAAAGGAGTGGCAAAATGGGGAGGAGCAAAAAGTAAAGTAAAGGAAGTAAAACAAATACATGGATGTGTGTTTGTTTTCTTTGGCCTCATTCCGTTTTCATAGAACCACAGCTGACAATCTGAAAAAGGCTTTTACTGCATACACACACAAAATCATCTGTTCAACCTCCAGATAACATCGTACTAAAAGTAAAGTGAAGCAGTCAACTGTGGCACTGAATTGTGTGAAGTGTATATGCCAAAGAGTTGTAAAAGTTTCCGAGTGATTATCGCATGCTATCAGAACATATGCCCTCTCAAAATATAAATAAATAAATAAATCTATTTCCTGATGGCTTGTTTAGTGGATTAGCAGAGAGAGGGCTGTAAAGTGTTCACCTACAGCGGGATTTTTACTCACCACTAGCCTCTTGAGAGAACATAAATATATGCCATGGTTCTATTCAAACGTCACATTTGATGCTGGCGATTTCTTTCTTCTTTTTTTTTCTTTCTTTTTTTTTTCTGCAAGCAAGATTTACAACTTTAAAGGTCACTTGTCTTCCAGTGGATGTCCACCCTCAAAGCATGCTTTGTATAGACTTTAAGAGTCAACTTTTGATTATAATATGCAAAATATTTTTAAATGAAGAATTAATTATAAAAATGTATAACTACATTGTAACAAAATGCAAAAAACAAAATTTTTTAAAATAATTACATTTTTGTGAATACACTATAATACTGTGAATGTGGATGCTGTGTGAAATGGTGATAAATTGCTGTGTATTCTTTATATTCTTCAGTATATATACAGTAGTTGTTTCCTTTATATTACAAAGGCTTATAAGAGGTCAGTGAAAGCGCTCACATTATTATATGCTAGAGCTTAAATTCTCTGCAGCTTACTACCATGTATCACGTTTTTATGACTAGAAACTGTTCTTGTCGATCACATTAGTGCTGTGATTTCTTAAAGCAAATACCATTGGAATGATTTAACCTTTGCATACTGTTCAGGACAAATTTGGACCATTTCAAGATTAAATATAAAAATAAAATACTTCAAAATGTCTAAATGTCATTCTTTTAGCCTGAAGAGTGGCTTGAGAAGTATTGCCATGGCACAGATACAAGGTCTGAAATATAGTTGGATTATGGAGGTCCAAAACCCAGTTAGGCCTTTCTGTGTGGAGTTTGCATGTTTGACCAATTCCAGAGCACTTGGGTTATTCTGGCTTCCTCTCACAGTCCAAACACATACCTGTTAGTTTAATTGATAATTCTAAATTGGGCTTTTGTATGAGATATTGCTTGAGCTGCACTAAAGTGATATATATATTAATTTTAAATGGTTAAAACAAAACTTGTAGCTAAAAGTGATTTGAGTGGTCACAAAGAACAGAAAGGTTATATATAAATGAAAGTACATCCTGTGCTTGTTTGTGCTGTGTAACTACAAGCACAAATATCCACAATGCAAGGAAAAAATCTAAAAATAAACAAATAAGAATATTTTTATACCGCGCAAACTGAGATTAAACTAACTGAGAGCTAAGATTAAAACAGAGCTCATAAGTGGGGTGGTGGGATGATAAGATTAGAAAGGCACGTGACTTACCAATGCTTTGAATGCACAGACTAGTTTGCAATAGGCAAGTTTTTGTTTTTTTGTTTTTTGCTTTAAGATTTAATTATAAATGTTTTTTTGTGAAACAAGTGAAGACAATGATTAATGATTATAATAGTTCAACACGGTTATATTTGTTCTTGCGATTTTCACTCTCAGTAAAAAATAAATTACTATGCTTATAATGGTTAAATCTCTTAGGTGAGATGATGTTCTCAAAAATGAACGTTATTAGATTTAAAAAATGAAACATGTATTAATCTTAATAGGCAATTTATACATTCTAAAAAGAGTTGCTGATTAAAATTTGTTGGAAACCCTAAACTCTGCATGTTTAAGAGGGAAAACATACAAACTGCTGGAGTTAACTCAAACTCGTAAGCTGGAGTCAGCATGATGAGCGTGATAATACTTTTTTTAAAAACAATTTTAGCAAACATTATTATAAAAGTACATTTGCTCTATGCCATGTACTTTAGTACTTCATTCACACAAACATGCCCACCTGGGAGTTGTTACATAGACCCTGGATTTTCAAATGAACTCTAACTCCAAGCTTCTATCATTATAATAACCATTATTATTGTAATTAGTAGGAGGAGGAGTTGTAGTAGTAGTAGCACACGGTTATAAACAACCTACTTAACATCACAAAGACAAAGGAACTGATTATGGACTTTAGGAAGCAGGCTCCTCCTCCTAACCCTGTCACCATCAGAGGGGCTGATGTGGAGATAGTTGAGGACTACCGGTACCTGGGGGCACACTTGGATTGTAAACTGGATTGGACCAAGAACACCAATGCTATCTTCAAAAAAGGGCAGAGTCGGCTTTTCCTACTCAGGCAACTCAGGTCCTTCAATGTTGGTAGGAAAATGCTGACTCGGTGTTGGAGAGCGTCGTGTTCTTTGCAGCTGTGTGCTGGGGAAGTGGGGTGAAGACAGCTGATGCCAACAGGCTGAACAAACTGATTAGAAAGGCTGGTTCTGTCCTGGGTGTCAGACTTGAGAACCTGGAGGAGGTGTCTGAAAGGAGAATGCTAAAAAAGCTTGTTTCTATCATGGACAACCCCTCCCACCCCATGCACGCCCCCATGATGGACCATCGGAGCAAACGCAGCAAAAGACTCATTGCCCCGAAATGCAGAACTGACCGCCACAGTAAATCCTTTGTACCGGGGCAATAGGAATAACTCTTCCTCACTCTGTAGGTGATTTTCCTGAGACGATTACCAATGTTATTCTGTTCCCTTCCAGACCGTGCAATATTACCCAACAGTACCTTATTGAATATTTGTTTCATCCCCCCATCATACGCTGCTACTCCCTTTATTCTATTGCACAATACTGTCACTTTCTAGAATCGCCAGCATTGATAGTTAAGTTATTTATTCACCAGGATATAGTTTTGTTTTTTTGGGTTTTTTTGCCTGTCCCGTTTGGCTCTTTTGCCATCAGAATTGTTGTCTAAAGGCAAAGAAAGATGCCCAACGGATTTACTTTACCAAATTGACCATCCCAGCCTTGCCATAATGGTCCATTTGATTCACCTTTTATTGTTTATTTTATTTTCACTTGCTGAATACGGGACAGACTTGACTGGAGGAAAGAAGGGGAGAAAGAAAGAGGGAAAGACAAACAGCTGAGAAGAGGGATGGGGGAGAAGGGCAAAAAACAAAAACCAACAGAACAGGCTGAAAAAAAAAAGAAAAAAAATGCATATATCGATCACCTGGATCACCTGTTGAGAAAGAAAAAAGAAAACAAGCAGAAGAGAACAAGAGTAATAGAATAAACAACATCACAATGATATATGGGAATATGACAGTAAATACTAAATATTAAACATTATTGTGCAGCACATAAGATCAACAGAACACAGTGTGCTTTGAGGTAGGAGCCAAAAAGGGTGTAGTTTGTGGGTGTGATCACCCGTGTGTACACCTGTGAGCATGGACGCGCTTGTTTTGTTTTAAAAGGTTCCTTCATGTAATGATCTGCAGGAGGGTGTGGGGGGGCCACAGCCCCGTCCTCCAGGGCATGAAGCAGGTATGGAGGAGATCAAAACTCCAGACATCCAGAGGCCCTCAGAACACAAGGATATAGTTATATATATTACTTGTTAGAGTTATCTGATACTATGTCTTGCACTATCCTACTGTATATTACTGTACACTACTATTCTTATTGTATATATTGTATATCTCATGTCTTATTCATCTGTTCCTCTGTCTCTCCTTCTGCTTTGAGCATATACATGACAAAAGAATTTCCCTCGGGATAAATAAAGTTATTATTATTATTATTATTATTATTCTTAAACATAGTGTTTTCTATCAGAAAAGAGTAAAAAAGAGTCTTTACTGATTCTTTGATATATTAGGGATTGTACATTGTGCTTTACTGTTACAGTGCCTAAATGCAGTTTTACATTAAAGTTTGTTGCCAGATTCAGTCAAATCTTCATGTGCACATGAGATACAAATACCAACGTTTTCTGTAGAAACTGCGTGCTTAAAGTTTTGTTATTGTTATTGTTGTAGCTGGCACGTCTCCCTGTGCAAGAGGAAACAGTCAGTCAGAAAGAGGAGTGCCGTGGTTTCTGGTATGACAGCTGCTGAATAACTGAGATATTACTTACCAGCAAACAGGCTGAAGCAGAGAAAACCGGTAAGAATGAAAGAAATAGGCATATATGACTGCTGTTTTCAGACTGCTGGGAGTTTTTGCAGGATTCCAGAAAATAACAGGAGAAAGAAGTTTTTGCTTTTTTGTTTTTAAATGAGGCAACATGAATATTCCAGCAGTCCTCTTTGTCGGTCACAGACTTCGGCGTCTCTGACCAAAGAATAAACAAATGGTTAGGTCTACACTGTCATCACGGGTTGCTGGGTGGAGTGCTGCTATAAAATCTCTTAGAGACGAGCACAAAAAAGAAAGTAAAAGAGTGAAGGCATGTTAGAGAGAGAGAGAGAGCAAGAGAAAGAGAGAGGGATAAATATAACACATCAGAGAGAGAGACAGAGAGACTGGAAAGAGATATTTAAAGCACAGAAGGAAGAAAGAGGCAGACACAAAGACAGTGAGAAGAGAGGATAGCTCTGACTCACCATGTTAGAGGAGGTAAGACTCGTTTTATTTAATTTGTTCTTAGAAACACTGACAGCTGGTTGAGGATTGTAGAAGTGCACTGTAGCTCCCAGTGTCTTTCCTTGCTCAAGTTGCTCATAATGCTGGTTAACTATTTTTATGGAGCCATATGCACTACTACGCAATACTGTTCAACAAGTTGGCAGCATCTGGTGTTAGTCACCTGATTTTACACTCAAGCTTACACGTATATGTTTGAGGGTTTTTTTTTATAAAGTTTTCATTAACTTTATAAAATTGTTTGTTTGTTTTCACAGCAGTAGATGACCAGACATGAATGAAGCAGCTCTCCTCCCAGTCATCAAGGCAGGGAATGGGCGAACACTGTCCAGGTGAGTTACTTTGTATACTAAATGTCATTTATGTATTCTGTATTTCATGTTCCCTTAAGTGGTTCCAAATAATCTGACAAAGAATGCAACATATAAAATAATAAACTAATAAATATGACCTGAACATTGTCGGGCTGTGCTGTGCAAAACCTTGCATTTAGTTTTTTATTAATTTTAGAGCGGAGTTTCTCTCCCTGTTTAATACCTACAACTGCTTCCTGAAGGACCAGACTCAACTTCGCCTCACTTATGCTCAGGTATGATTTAATAAGAATTTGAAATAGGTTTCCCTTTTGTTTCCCAATTCTTGGGATATTCACATTGCTAGTTAGTTAATTAATAGGTAATATACAAAAGCACCATGATTCAATGGTTAGTGCTTTGGCTTCCTGGGGTCAAATGCACCTGCCTGTTTAGGCCTGTCTGTGTGGAGTTTGCATGTGTGTGGGTTCTCTCACACTACTCTGACAGAAAAAGATTGTTTGTCCTTGTCTGTGGTAGCCAATAGACTGCAGACCCGAGGCCTGTACTTCAGTGTTAATCCTGGGTTTTTAGTACTGTGAAGGTGGATCACTTCTTACAGGTGTAGATTGTAGCTTACACTGCTAGCCTAACCTGCTCAGGAGCAGGTTATGTTCCACATCATAGATCAACAGGTATTTAACCACCACCTACTAGCCAGTTTTTCCTGAAAATACCGTCACCATTCCTGGAAGATCTCCCAGACTTCTTTGCACAGAAAGCAGGTGGGCCTAAAGTTCAAGTAGTTTCTCCGTGTTTCCCCATTGAGCATCGGTATTAAATATAGATTCCTATGCACAAATTTATTCCTTGGTTTTCTGTTTTCCTGTTCACAGTGAACAAATTTAAAACAGTGTTATTATTCTATAAACTTTAATTTATAGACCTAAAACAAAGCACCCATTTGTACTTGCTGCTCTTACTGCGTATTGCATTTGCTTGTAGAATAAGCCTATTTTTTATATTTATTTGTTATTTGCTTGTTTGTTTCTTAGACCATTAAATAATAACCAATTATAATCCATTAGATTCCCCCATGACATAATGATAGAGCTGTAATTTTGATAATTCTGTTGTCTCATGCAGTCTCCAACTTTATAGCTATATGCTGTCCCGATCAAAAGTTTAAGACCACTTGAAAAATGGCATAGTTGAAAAATTTTGCATAGTTGGATCTTAACTAGGTTTCAAGGTTCCCACTGAAAAAGGCTGTTTTAGAGTTGATCAAAAGTTTAGGACCAAACCTCCCCAAAACAAACCTGTGAACCCCACCAAAACAGAAATCAAAGTTCCAAACATGAACTCAGTATCGAATAGCTCCACCATTATTGTTGATCACTTCAAAAAATTGTTGTGGCATGCTTGATGCAAGCATTTCCTTGAGGTGAGTGGGAACATTTCTCCAAGTGGTGAAGACAGCTGCATGAAGGGCATCTATTGTTTGGAACTGCTGTCCAATTTTATAAACTTCCCTTGCCATCCATCCCCAAAGGTTCTCAACTGGATTTAGATCAGGGAAACACACAGGATGGTCCAAAGAGTGATGTTATTCTCCTGGAAGAAGTCCTTGTCCTGTGGGTGTTGTGTACTGTAGCGTTGTCCTGTTGAAAAATCTAGTCATTACCACGCAGACGAGGGCCATGAGGGATGCTTTCTGCAGCATCTGGATATGGTCAGCAGTCGTTTGATACCCCTGCACCTCCTGAAGCTCCATTGTTCCACTGAAGGAAAAAGCACTCCAGACGTTACGATGCCCCTTCCACTATGGCGTATAGAAAAACATCTCAGGTGGGAACTGCTTGTCATGCCACTAATGTTGGAAACCATCAAGACCATCAAGGTTACACTTTTTCTCATCAGAGAATAAAACTTTCTTCGACCTTTCAATGTCCCATGTTTGGTGCTCTTTTGCAAAGTCCAAACAGTCAGTTCTGTGGCTTTCAAGGAGACGAGACCTTTGAAGACCTTTTCTGTTTGTGAAGCCCTTCAGTTTGAGATTCCATCTGATGGTTATCGGGCTGCAGTCGGCACCTGTAATGGCCTTAATTTGGGTCAAGGATCGTCCAGTGTCTTGACGGACAGCCAATTGAATTCTCCAACTCCGTGCTGGTGAAATTTTGGGGTCTTCCACTTGAGTTTTTTGTTCCATAACCCTCAGGATCACTTAGGAAATTCCAAATGACTGTCTTACTGCGTCCCACCTCGGCAGTGATGGCACGCTGCGAGAGACCCTGCTTATGCAGTTCAACAACCCGACCATGTTCAAAAAGGGAAAGTTTTTTTTCCTTTGCCATCAGAACAAGATGACAGTGTGACTACCTGACAGAAAATCCACATTTTTGCACAGATTTGGCCTTTTAAAGGCATGTGGTCTTAAACTTTTGATTGGGACTGTATCTAGCCATATAGCTAATAGTGAAGCTTGTTTTAACATGTCTGTGTATGTGTTTCTGTAACAGGAAGCAGATGGCACGGTGGTGGTGGAAGGCATGCTGAATATCTGCTGGGGAGTACGGAGACCAATCAGGCTGAAAATACAGGATGACAAGCAAATGTTTCCATTTGTTCCTAAGACCTCTCCAGATCCCACCAGTCCAGTCAGCCCACTGGAAAGCAAGAGGTTAAAATCAAATTTTGTACAATATTTTTAGTACTGGTGGGAAACAGTGGCTCTGTGGTTGCCACCATTGCCTCACAGCAAGAAGATCCTGAGTTTGCCTCCACCATCTGACCTCGGGCTTTGCATGAGCTCCCTGCGTCTGCATGGGTTCTCCCGAGGTACTCCAGCTTCTTCCACAGTCCAAAGACATGCAATTGGTGCGGTCAAGTTAACTGGTGACTCTAAATTGGCCATAGGTGTGAAAGTGAGTGCGACTGGTTGTCTGTCTCTCTCTGTTATCTTTGCTTAAGATTGGCAACCTGTCCAAGGTGTACCCTGCATCTCAACCAGTGGTAGCTGGACTAGGCTTCAGCTCACACGCGACCCTACTGCATGACTACAGTAGTTATATAGCTAAAGTGTTTCAGGTTTTGTTTTCATAGTCAATCTTTCTTTCAGAGGAATGTCACGATGGGGAGAATATGTTGACCTTCACCAGATAGATGAGATGGTTGAGACACCACAGGAAACAATCAAAAACCCTTTACCAGGTGAACGCTTTTTTCTCTTCATTATCTCTGTCATTTCTCAAAAATGCTATCTTAACCATTAAATTAGAGTATATTATAGATATTGTTGGACATAAA
The DNA here is from genome assembly GCF_018398535.1 of Haplochromis burtoni. Classification (NCBI taxonomy): domain Eukaryota; kingdom Metazoa; phylum Chordata; class Actinopteri; order Cichliformes; family Cichlidae; genus Haplochromis; species Haplochromis burtoni. Next base: position 191,131 of record NW_024582738.1, read on the forward strand.
ATCTTGGCTTATGGATTATCATCAAATCTTATTGTTAGCTTTAGTTGAATGTTATGTCTACTTGTTTACACACATTTAAAACTGTCTTGTTTATTGTAGTTACACCATATGTTGAATGTGAACCTTTTTTCTCTGGGGGTGTTTGCACAATCTAAAGGACCACCTGTTTATGAGACCTCAACCCTGCGCCCTCCAAAGCAGAAGAATCCAGAACAGGAAGCAGAGTCCAACCTGTTCCGCTGTATGAGTGATGCCTCGCTGGTTAAAAGAAGGAGGAGCACAGGAAAGTCAGCAGCTCAAAGAGAAAAAGAAAGGCAGCATCGCTTTTCAATCAATGGCCACTTCTACAATTACAAAGTGGGTTTCTGCTTAAAACTGCCCTCAGGGCTTATTTTCTTCATCATGAGTTTAAGGTCAGTGTTGTTTCACTCTGTTCCACAGACCTCGATCTTCACTCCGTGCTTTGGTACACCAACCAAAGTTCGTATCTCTAGCAGAATGACCACAAACCAAGTCATTGAACAGCTGCTGCACAAGTTCAAGGTAAGTTTGGTGCCAGAGGGCTGGTACAAAAAATTGTTGTAATTTATTTTGTGTACATGCAAGTGCTGTGAAAAAAAGGATTTTCACCTTCTTGAGTTTTTAAAGGTACAGTAAGTTTATGAGGTTTTTAATAGACAAAACCCCAATTTTGAACACACACACATATATATATATATATCTATCTCTTGATTAGTGTGTAATTAAATCTTTTAAGAAACTGATTAAACGTAGAAATAATGCATTAAAAATACTTTGTTGTGGGCACCATTTGTGGATGTTGCGATGTTGCGGCTATCTTGAATACAGTGTCCAACATGGGCATCACCAGTCCATCCTTTTATGCATGTGACTAGAGACCAGGCACACATATAATGCACCTCATAACTTTTCATTCAAAGGTCACAAATAACTTACACACTGTACCTTTAAATACAAAATGCAGTTTTTAAATGATGATTTCATTTATTCAGGAGGGAAAAAACAGCAACCCAAACATATCTCTGCATTATCCCCTCTTGTTAAATCATTAATTTTTTATTTATTTTTTTTGAATGCTCATGTTAATTTTCAGCAGCCACACCCAGGCCTCATTACTGTCAGACATGTTGAATCAGGTAATCGCTTAAATAGAACCTGTCTGAGAAAATTTAAACGGGCTAAAGGAGCTCGGAAAGCGACACACATTGCCTAAACCTAACTTACTTGAGAACAGATAGGAAACAAAGTCAGTGACATCTGAGTATGGAAAGGGTTACAAAGCCATTTCTAAGGCTTTGGGATTCCAGTGAAACAAGGTGATAGCCATTATCCACAAAGGGAGAAAACTTGGAACACTAGGGAAACTTCCCAGGACTGGCCACCCTACAAAACTTACAACATGAACTCATTCAGGGCATAACAAAAGAACCAGCTTTATATCCTGTCACATCAAAAAAGAACATTATACCAACAGACAATGGTGATAGTGCGATGCTCTGTAGTTACTCACAGAGCAACTACAGAGCACAGAGCAACAGAGCAACTCCAGGTCTTTGCTGCTCTAGGACCTGGATTACTTCTTGTAATTAACGGAATCATGAATTCCTGAAGGAGAGGTTTGGATAGCTTTTGTCCCTTAAAAAAATGAAATCATGATCTAAAAATTGTAGTTTATATTTGCTCAGGTTACCCTTAAATGAAAATTATGAACACAAATGAATATTAAAATTTGCTTGATGATCTGAAATAAATGAGTGTGACAAATATGCAAAAATCCAAGAAATTAGGAAGGAGTCAAAAAAAAGAAATCACAGCACTGTTTAGGGAGGGAGGTACACTATATTGCCAAATGTATTTAGTCACCCATATCAATCACTGAATCCAGGTGGTCCAATCACTTCCAGGGCCTCTGGTGGGTAAAATCCAGTCACTAGGCACATAGAGTTCTTCTACAAACATTTGTGAAATAATGGGTTGCTCTCAGGGTTGCAAATATCTTATTAAACCTCATGGATTAAGCATGGGATGTAAATAATGTATAGTCAGAATTCATCAAACCATAATAACTTCATCCAAAAAAAAATATGTATATATTTATATATTTTTTTGGCTGTATGTTCATCAGATACAGAACGATCCCCAGGAATTTGCTCTCTACTGTCTTCATCAAAGTGGAGGTGGGTTCATCTTTTCCACAAGAAATGCAATAATTAGACATAGCACAAGAAAATGCTGCACCAATGTGGCACTTGTGTGCTTTGTCCAGAAAAAAGGAAGCTGAGTAACACAGACCAGCCGTTATGGGAGCGCACACTGCAGGGACCCTCTGATGACATCATGAAGATTTTTTTGATGGATGCAGATGAAGAGGAAGTTAGTGATGATGTGAGTGTAGTAGCCATGCCTTAACTTATGGTAACATAATGTTACCCTTTAAGTGTTTTAAGGTACCTTCATTTACTTCTAATAAGGAGTTTTCTGCTTTTTTATTTGTTGCAAACTATATGGTAACATATTTTTCTTTGCAGGTAGCTCAATATCTGAACTTAGAGCTTCCAATCCTTGAAAAAGTTTTACAGAAACTCAAAGACGAGGAGAACAGAGAGATACAAACAATTGAGAACAAGTTAGTATACAATTTTATTTGCTTAAACGCTCTTGAAATGCTTTCTCACGAGTGCAATTAAGTTTTGAAAATAGAGAATATAAATAAAGAGCCTAACGGTGCGTGTTTTACCACTTATGCATGACTACATCTTCCTTTACACCAGTCAAAAAGATGTGCATAACCAACATTCACCAGTATAAAAACTGTAGTAACGTTTGAGGTCAGGTGGTGGCGCCAATATTTAAACTTTCTCATTTATTTTTTGCTTGCTTATGGTGTCTGTATCTCTCTCCTAATCTATCTATCTATCTATCTATCTATCTATCTATCTATCTATCTATCTATCTATCTATCTATCTATCTATCTATCTATCTATCTATCTATCTATCTGTGTGTGTGTGTGTGGGTGCCAGGTACAAACACCAAAAGAGAGTCCTGTCCAATATGTTAAACTGTAAGATGTCACGTCCCATTGAGACCAGTGTCTAACAACTCACCTGATTTCCTAAAACAAGATTCAACATTCAGTACGGCACCATTTCCATGTTCAGCGATGAAAGATCTACAGAAATATGAGGAATTCTTTTCCCTTGTTTTTTTTTCTTCACGCACTCTTTAATGTTATAATTCTGAATCTCTGATACATAATAAAGATGAACAATTTGGGATATGAAGCACGAGGCTGGTGTATATCCCATACAAAAATATATCATCCTTCCAGTCTTATGTGTCTTTTTCTATTTTAAACTGTAAAATAAATTAAAGATGCAAATGTAAATTGCTGCCAGAAATTGTAGTTCACTGTGTCTGTGAATAAATATGGGACCAGCATGGCCACTTCTGTTTGTGCTTTCTGTTTGCTATGTTTGAGTTATGTGTGCCACTGGAGCTTTTCAAGGGTTAATTGGACTCTGCTCAAGGTTTCTATTTTTTATCAATGATCAATGTATGTGTATGTAGACTTTTGATAAAACTATATTGATTGTTAATTGTACCTGTGCATGTGCAGGTACAATGACAATTGCAATTGTGCAATGACAATAAAGTTGAATTCTATTCTGTTCTATTTACTCTTTTTTCGTGTACTTTGTTATTTTATATGTGGTTGAGTTGGATGGATTTTATTGCTGATTTCTGGTATTTATTTTCCTGGTTTGTAATAAAGTGTTGATTGGCTCAATGGAAATAGTTCTTGTGTGTGGTGTTCGTCAAATTTTAATCCAGACAAAACTTTCCTTGAGTCTTAGCATTTGCATGTTCCTCAGACTCCTGCATTTTCCTCTCTACGTAGTTTTCCCAGTGTGTTTCTATCTCTTCCATGAGAGTCTGCATAATACTTTGTACTTACTGTAGGCCCCTATTATTTTGTTTCTCTGCCTCCACCCTTTTTTTTTTATCTGTTTGCCTTCATCTGAACCTCTCAAAGTGGCTGGTGGTTAATTTGTCACTTAGTCACTCTGTGCAGCCAAACTTTGTTCCAAAGATGCCACACATGACAGGTTGAAAGTGGGGGAAATATGTCTAAGATGAATCATAAAATGATGAAAATGCCACTTTAATTAAATATAGCAATCATCAACAATGGTACAAACAAGATGACAAAGAGTGAATGCAATAATAAGCTACTTTAGGGGACAGATAATAGGAAAACTGGATGACAGGAGATAAAACCAGTAATAAAAGTCCTCTCTCAGTTTGCTTCTCTGTGTCTGTGTGTGAAAGATGGGAAAATGCTTACAGATGGAAAACCTTGTCTTAATAGTTAAATAATGAATGTGAAATGAGGTGAGCACTGCAGTTTAGAGGCAAAGACTTTGTAATGGCTTGCCAGCCCACCAGACAGCCTTATATTACTAAGCAATTTTCCTCCGCCATGATGAATGACTAAATGAGAATAAACAGATGTTTTATTGTAGGATAGCGTTTCCATGTGCACCAGTTTCCAAATGGTAGACTTTTAAGAAATGGAAAATGAGTGTTCCCAGTGGCACAGTTTTGCTGTTCCATCATGAAGGAGATCCATAGATGTTAGCTGTGCAAGCCCCAGAAGAGGTTTTACATTTCTGTTTTTGAAAATTGGGTTTTACTCAAGAGGAAGAATGTATTCTTATCCACTAAATGCAACTTTTCATTTAGTTCATTCATTTAATTTTCTTTTTTATTAAAAAAAAATCATACAAGTTTTTAGTTTTAACTGAGATGATATTGTACATGCAGAGCAAATATGTGATCTATGTAAGTGTCTGACAACTCTGGGTGTAAGCCACAAGTTTAAAGAGTGAGGAGAGAGAGAGAGAGCATTTGATTATTAGTTGGGTTTATTAGCTCGTTTAACTGCCCATTAACAAACATGCACAAATGTCTAACCAGCCATTCACATTTTAGCAAGGTCAAACTGGTTCATCAGAATTGAGAAGAAAAGTAATGGTTTCTCATTCCAGATAGATGTACACCAATGATTACAGACATTGTGTGTGTGTGTGTGTGTGTGTGTGTGTGTGTGTGTGTGTGTGTGTGTGTGTGTGTGTGTTTGGAAACATGGGCCTCTTCTTTCTTCTTAGACTGATCTTGTAGTAAGTAAACATGACAGTAAACCATTAAATTCTTATTTTTAATCTGTAATGTGCTATTATTGAGTGACTATTTAAGGAGGACCTGACATGATGACAATCAAGGTCAGCTTTTGTTATATAAAAAAAATCTCTCATGAATCTTAGTTTGTATTAAAAAGCTAGTAAGATGGGACAATAAAAATGAAAACAAAAAAATGAAATTCTTCAATATTCATGTTTTATTTTACTGCTAAAGATTCATTTGTGTCTCTGGAGGTGCGTCCACAAAAGAAAGGTGATTGAATATTCTTATCATGGGTCTTTAACTCATTTTATGACTCCATGCTTCTTCATGTTGGATAACTGAATCATTTAATTTTAGACGTGAAGTTTGAGGACACTCAACATTTAGGCTTAATGTCTAAAATTCTGGCAGCAAACAAAGGTAATCTTTATTTATTCAAAACAAAATGTTTCAGCTGCATCCTTAACTGCCCATACCATGCCTGTGGGCAGTGGCTTACAACCTACAGTGTTATTTTGCATTAAAAGTTAATTATTATACATATTGGCTGCTCAGATGAGATTTATTTCAACTTGTTTGAGGTTAATGATTCCTCCCTTTATGGATTCAGATTTATCTTGAATCTAAGGAAGAAAAGGTTGCTAGTAGTTTCATTCATAAATCAAATTTCAGAACAATACCTGACCATCCCATTATATTACATTTGGTTAAAATCTGATACAAAGGTCACAGAGATCTTGGACTGAAAACAGGACTGTCTCCAAAAATACCTCTGAGACAAAACAAGCTCATATCTCTGAAATGAACAATGATAACTGTTTCTGTTCTTTGTTCAATACAGAATGCATTCAACTTGCATAAACAGGATACTGCCAACTTACACACTATATGACTGCTCCTCTGTGATGTATCATAACTGTTTCCAGAAAAGTAGCAAAATGGTTTTGCTATTCTTTTTTTTTCTTTTTTTTTTTAAAGAAGTACCTCTGTTTATGAGTGTAATGGTAGCTTGCCTAGCTGCTAACTGTTACATTATTTTCTACGTGGCAAGTTTCTGACTTCATCTCTTTGCATGTTGGTGTTGGCGCTGTGGTAGCAGCATCTGAATCACATTACTCTTTAGCAGGAGAAAAATTAAATATACACTGAATTTTGGTTTATTCCTAGTTGTTGATGAATTTTAAGTGATGAAGTCATTTCTTAGGAATGACTTTGCATGAGTGCCTGGAGAAGAAACCATTACTGCCATTCCCGATCATCCTGTGCCAATAGGACAAACAGACAAAAATGTCTAAGATTGATATAGAAAGGATCAATAAGTTGTACAAATGCAGTGAGTACAAAAGGCATGGAAGAGACAACCCACTGTTTCCTAAAATGTATAATGAAATGTGTTTCTCATTCCTCATGTATTTTTTCATTGGAAGATATTTCTACAGAAACAGGTGTAGGAGATGCTATTTCTGAATGTCAAATCATTCTAATGACTCATTTCCTATCCTTCTTTTCAGACATTTGACAGAGCATGAAGAGAGATTGACTTGTGAAAAACTTCATGACAAAATGTCTAGTCAGCTGATTTAGCTATAAAACAACAACAACAACAACAACAACAACAACAGCAAAAACCATCAGTTAGATAAACATGAATAAATCATGAACACTTTGACTCTTACCTGCATGCATATGATTGAGTCTATTCTAAATAGCCCACAGTAATAACTAAATAACTGAATCAAGTTGACATTTTGCACAAATGGCACACACATAATTTTTTTAAGCTAAAGTAAAATAGAAAAAGAAGGCATTTCAACCCATGAACCACAACCATGGTAAACCAAATTATAATTGCATTCTGGCAAACCTTTTTAATCTTTATTTCAAATTTATGATTTGTTCATTTTGAACAATCCTCCACATCCACCATGTTTAATGTGCTGCATTACATAGTATTGAAAATATATCTAAATTACAGAGACAGGAAATAAGAACACATAAATTTGCCATGGCAATAAGCCTACAAAAGCAATTCAAATTAAAGCTGTTCAAAGTTTAAACATTGTCTTTAACTTTCCTGCACTTTTGTTTCTGCAGCTCGTGTTTGTTGTTGCGGGGGTTGTACGTCACCACAAAGCGGCACTTCAGATGCTGTGAAAGAGGAAACAACAATGAGCATTACATGAGAATCAAAAGGGAGCATTTCTCTAGATTTCTGTTTTTAACTTAATATTTATTAATATTCAGCTTTTCACTTTTTTTGCTTTGGAAAAAAAATATTGTTGAGAGACTTTACAAACTTTACAGACTTTTACATTTGCAGACAGAGAAAACATTCACCTTTTTCACAGCACTGCAGCCCTTCAAGTCTTGGTTTTCAGACTTGGGACACTTGGTTTTTCCCATGACTGCATCAATCTTATAGTCGATTGTATTGGTCACCTACAAACATCAGCATACATAAATGTATATTTTACGCTGTAGTGGGATTGCAATAGTAAAACGCTGATTTATTTTGTTTGTGAAAGCTGATTCTAACCTGACTCTGAGCATCAGTCACTTCAATCAATTTGAACATTTTCTTGCCCTTGGACTTTTCATTGAACATCTTCACAGCATGTTGAGCTGCCTCCTGAACCTCGGCTGAATCTGGATTCCTTTTAACCCAGCCACCCAGAAGAGGCTTGTTTTCTTTGATGAAATTAAACACACGAAAACACACAGACATTTAATTTACACAATTTCATCAAGATATCACATCAATGATTAAAAAAAATGATGAATGGATATTATTATGAGGATGCATTTCCTTATTGCACTAAACCGTGTGCCACTTAATGCATCTGCCAATTTAGGAAATTATTAAAAGTGCTTACCTTAGTAATCCTCTTATATCCTAATATTAACTTGGATCTGCTTTCATTTGCAAAGTCATACACTATGCTGAACTCCATATTTTAGTCCAGAAACCACAAAACCCTGCACTGAGCTGGTCTTATACTGCCAAACTACACTGACTTCTAGGCCAAACCAAGCATTGCTCATCAGAATCTGCTGTAAAGCCCTACATGGCTCCTGCCTACATATATATCAGCGCGACTGAGGTATTATATGCGACTTCTCATCTTTTCACTGCTCCACCCTCTTACTTTAAATAAGAAGTGAGCTTCTGATGTTGTGGAGATTAAACTTTGGAATATTCTTCTTTGGCCTGTCAGATCAGCTTAATCAGTGTTTTGTTTCAAATCACTCCTGAAACTAATTTCTCGAGGCTGACTTTCTTTTAATCCTTCCCCCATTATTTTTCCCCTTAACGTACATCTATTTGAGTACTCGGTGAGTAAAACAATGGTTTTCATCTTAACAGATTTAGCAAGGAGTTGGCCTTAAAACACAAGTTAAAGTTATACGCAAGGAAAAATGCAATTTTGTCAAATGTATGTCTGAAAACAAACACTCCAAAGTTATGAAAATGATAAATCACATTGCATTCCAAATTCTGCGTAAATTGCATCCATGCTGCAGATTTTACTGCACTATATATAATCTTCCTTACATACTAAGTACTGGTACTGAGTTTTCCTGATGGATTACTCGTTTATTATTTTTATTCCTTAACACTCTGCAGCTACAACTCCACCATGCCAAATTAAACAGCACTTGAGCAAGAACATCTGTATCTGTGTTCTCACTAAGATAAACATGACTCACTGTAGCCAACCAGACTGCAGTACAGAGTCATCAAATATGGCGCCATTTTGGTGCCGTTTTAACATTCAAAGACTTACTAAGAGGCAAAATGCAAGCTCCCTGACTGTATGAATGGTTTTAAACAATGTTATTTATTACCATATTATGCCATGCTGAGAAATCTGTAATGCAAGAACTGACACAGAGACACTGAAGCTTCAGCTGTCACGACAACTGCTATTTTATTCAGCATTTGCACACATTCTAACACTTTGTTAGCCCAGTGCATAACTTCACTCATGGTGCAACATCTCATTTCCACAACAACAACAACTGTAAGCCATTAAAGAACACAGTAGCATTGGAAGAAACAAGCGTATAACAGCTACGCAACCATAATAGCAAACACAATTCCCTTAAACTCTAACAAACACGACATCCAAGGGGCACAACAGAAGATCACATCTAGCCTCTCTCATCATGCCACAAAAATATTTAATGACTATCATATGTTTTTCACTATTAGCATTTGTATTTTTCTGTATTTTGTCTTGTTATTACCCTGGGTTGGTATCTGCATTTTGTTATTGTATTATTGTATTTTTTCTTCATCATTTGTATAAAAAAAATACAGATGTGTATATGCACATTTCATCTCATCCTTTCTTTAATGCTGCGATAGTAGGCAATTTACTAATACATGTTTTTCATTGTGGCTAAATGTCATATGAATACACAAAGTCAAAGTAGCTGAATTGCAAATGTTTTGTCTGACTCGTTTCTAGACTGTTAGTCATGGTTCTGACACAGATGTCTACGCTCCAGTGCAGTCATTGTTATATACCTCCATTGTACTTTATAAGAATGGCTCCCATTTCAAGCCCAATGTTGTTTCTACTTTACTGTCACCACATGTTGAGGTACTAATCAGAATCCAAGAGACAGATTCTGTCGACCCATTTAAACTAATTTGTTGAAATAGATGGATGCCTCTCATAATGTATTTAGATGAAGTTTAAAATAACATAATAATATACTGGTGGCTGTTTTTATCCATGTAGGATTTGCATCTAAAGAGCAAGACTAATTCAGTTCTGTTCAACTGAGTTTTATTTATATAGCCCCAAATCACAACAACCAGCCAACACTGCATGCATGATCTGTTGGGTCTAAATGGGCACTGAATTGGGATCAGACAGAAAAACAACCTTTTCTAGGATCAAGTGCATTTAAAATGGACTCGAAAGGAAATGTGTCCTATGGTTGGAAATCATGGACAGTATATCTTTATTGGGTTGCTTGATTGTACATGCTGACACTATGTACGCTGGGCAACACGAACAGGTTTTGGAGCAACATGATGCTGCCAACCAGACAAGATTTTGTTTTTCAACTAATCACTGCATGATTTACAACAGCATAACTAACTGTGCAATAAAACAGTCCTGTTGCTAAACTGGCCAGAACCCATTGTTACTCAGGACAAATGACATCCATCATCTGACAAAAATAGACAAACATGATTTCAACAAAATTCCAGCTGATCTCATACAGTTTTGTTAAAAGGACAGATGTTACAACATAGGGTTAAACATCTGCAGATCCCAGCTCTTTCACAAAGCATGTTGCTGGTGTTGGTTTTAAAATCAGTGCATACTTTAAGGAAACAATGAAATATTTTTTAACTAGATATTTATGTGATCTGCAAATATTTCACATATTAATTTTACACAGCTTCTTAACATTTTTGCAAATGTCCCTGTTGGAAAGTGATATTTTTTCATGAATTTATATATCCAGTGTAAGGCTCTTTTGAAGCACATTAATAAATACAGCCACTTCAGTTGTCATGAAACTTCACATTTAAAAAAAAATAATGTGCGTGTATTAGATAGTATTTCTGCAGTATTGCCCCCAAAATTTCAGAAGCTATTTTTTCTGGCTCGCTTGCCTGTGACATTACTCCACATTTGCTTTTGCTTCTTATATTTCTTATCGATATAATTACTTACCGGCTATGACGACTTTCTCCACAAGCTGATCTCCCAAGCCCAGCTGGATAACTGATAGGCATATCAGCAGTGGCAATGGAAGAGACATCTTTATACACCAAACTCTGCTGTGCTCCTCACAAGAGAAAGACTGGTTTCCAGAAAAACACTTCAGATGAGCAGAATAATTTACTTGTCAACCAACTTGCAGATGTCCCACTCGATTTGGTCTGTCCAAGTCCACAAAGAGAGCACTTAAATGAGGACAGAGATAAAGAGGATTTACTCTAGAAATGAAATTTTAAATAATATAGCTGAAAGGAAAAAAGTACAAAGTACTATATATAATCCATATAGATTATCCATCCGTATAGTTTATGCTACAAAGAAAGTAGAAATATAAATACCTTTTTGTTAAAGAAGTTGAATACTGGTGAGTGCTGGAGCAACAGAGGGTGAAACAGAGAAATGTGAGGCAGGAGAGTGAAAGAGGGAGAGGGTGGCGTCAGTGAATGCCTGTGACTATTCAGCCTTTCAGCTGTGGCCTGTATAACAAGCCAGTGAAGACCACACCCAGCTAATACCACATATGACTGCATGCATAGATTTAACCTAGGGTGTGAATGCCAGAAAAGAAATATTCAAGTGGAAGAGTCAGTTCAGATAGGTGTCTGACGGGCATTGTTGTGTGTATGTGCGCGCTCTGTTGTTTCTCTTTGAATGCATCACGTGGGTGTGTAGTCTGTGTCTATTTAGATTTGCACATTTCCATCTTCTCATTTTGTTTTAAAGCACTGGATAAGCCACTTTGTGGAGATCCAACACAAGCCAGATGATGACATCAGTCGGCATACAGTGAGTAACAGTGAAAACCATGGCACACAGCAAAACCACATCAGGTCCAAAATATCTCTTATCATGGAACAAACTGTTCTGAAAGTTTTGAATAGATTTGCCAATATAAGCAAGTGGAATATGCTAAGATTACTCACTTAGTGAGCAACACCAAGTAAAAAAAAAAAAGTAAAAGAAAGAAGGAAAGAGTGACATCTTGTTTTGTTGTTCAAGACGATTATAAACAATATCCAGTGATTTTCATTGGATATCAAATAGTGTTGCTTTTACCAGCCTCAGGTCAGACATTAGAGAAAATTCAGAAAGTGCATTAAATTTTAATTATACAAATGGGAAATCACAGTATTTATAATCCTCATCACTTATGGGAGGCTCAGTTTGACAAAAACCTTGACCCAGGCTGAAATATTAACAAATATTTAAGATGGTTCAGTCAAACAACTCACAACGTTAAATGATTTATTGCAACAATAGAATAATTACAGTTCTGAGCTCATCACTCTGACAGCGTGTTATATATAAACATGTAGTATGATGAGTAAATATACCCTTAGAGAAAACTGGAAGGGTGTGTGTGGAGCCCTTATGGTATATTGCATCTGTGCTAAGGGATTGTCTTGCTTTTCCTTTTGCACCACCACCAGGTTAAAATGCCTAAAAGCATAGGGTGTACTGACAGTAATCTTGGGACACACATTGCTGTATATCAGAGAAAGATTGGGATTACTTTTGGTAGTGGTATGCACAAGTTACAACTGTGCACTGGTGGTAGAGCTCAAAAACACAACGAGGTAAAGACTTGGCTGTAAAATATGTGTTGCTAAAATCTAATAACTGGCTGCATATGAACTGAGGTTTAATGTAATCTTGCTGAGAGACAGCGAGCAGGTCAGCACTGGTGGATTTACACTGGCTTGCTTGAGTATTTGTGTTAAAGTGTGGTAAACTGTGGTATACAAAATGTGGATGATGTGCACAGTCTATAGGACTGATCCCGTTCTTATTTTAAACTTATTGAACTCTGTAATGAGTTAAAAGGCCCAGCAGAGGGAAGCAATACCACAGAACATAAAGCAACAAGTGGTTGACTTTTTTTTTTTTATATAATTGTAGAGAAATAAGGTAAAGTTTTCTTTCTTTAACATTCACTTCATTGAGATGCTCTAGTGCTATTTCACATTATGAGTCCTGAGTGCTTAACTGTAAGCTCTATGTAAGAATTTGAGTTTGAGAAACTGAATATAGATTATTGGTCGTCGTCAACAAATAATAGCCTGCATAATAGATTTAAAGTCTACACTTACTTTAAAGTTTGTATTACAAGGTGCATTACTGTAACAAAATTAAAGAGAAGACACTAGTATAATTTCAATCTAAATTTGAATATGTTTATCATAGAAACAGATATTTAATTGCTAACTTGAAGCCTAGTTTTTGGATGCATGAAAATACAAAAGTGTCACAACAGATGGCTAAATGAGCTACAGAAAAAAGACCCAGATGAAGGACGGACACATACAAACCAATGAGACAAAAGATAAGGCAGATGGGAACAGAGTGACAGGTACATTTCGTCCAGCAGTAGTAAGACAGATGCCAGGCAAGATAATAGACTGGAAAATACAAACCACACAGATGGATAGGTCAGCAGAAGGCAAAAGTAGTACACTCCAACAATGCCACAAACTGCTCTTTCAAAAGTATGAAAGATTTAAATTAACAAACACAATTTAAACAAGCAAACAAACAGTGAATGCTCATTTTCAGGAAAGCGGTATTTTTGTAAAGCTTGTAGTGATGGGGAATTCACTCCACAAGTGTTCTAGGACAGCGGTCTCCAACCTTTTTTGCGCCACGGACCGGTTTATGCCCGACAATATTTTCACGGACCGGCCTTTAAGGTGTTGCGAATAAATACAATAAAATAAAACTAGTACCTGTACCAAAAAAAAATAAGATTTATTCATGACACACGTGAAAAGACCCAGGAAAACCGAGTTAACAATCAAAACAATAACAAAATAATGCTGAAAACTGATAAAAACCCTGAAAACCACACATTTCACACCTGAGCCTCAACTCTCGCGGCCCGGTACCAAACGACTCACGGACCGGTACTGGTCCGAGGCCCGGGGGTTGGGGACCGCTGTTCTAGGACAAACATTAAGCAGGTACACTCTATAGGAGAAAAAAAAATCTCATTTCAAATATGTAAACACTGGATAAGCTGATAAATTAAGATGGACAACCAGACTCTTTCATATCTCTTTTACGCATGCTTGGCAATCACTGCTCTTCTGCTCCTAATGAGATGGTAAAATGTAACTCTTCCAAGCTGCAGCTAAAAAGGTCAGGGTCAGTAAGGGGGGCTGGCTGAGCTTTTGGAAATTGGAAATCCCCTTTTCAATGGAATAATTGATGTCACCCTTGTATGCCTGATGAGCGGACTGGAATCCAACTGCCACAGTTTGCACTCTAATTGTTCTTGACTGTTAATCATAAAACTGAACGAAAAGCTGCACAAGTGGCTGTTTTATTCTCTGTGGAGGAGATCTAGGTGAGAGGTCAAAGTTAGTTTACAGGAAAAAAGAGTGTAAAACAGACTTTGCACGAGAATTTGTTATGTCAGAAAGCTGTTTTGTCATGTGGTAAATCTGTCCCTGTGACAAGCAGTGGTTTTTTAATATACTGCATTAGACCAACAGATGTGTTTTTCCACCTCTACCATTCATGGGGGAGGCGAAAAGGGAATTATTTCCAATAATTAGCTGTTACTGTCATGTCATTTATTGCTGCTGAAGCCCAGAGCACTGGAACCATTAATTGGTTTAATGTGTTATTTACTCATTAACAAACAGGTAAGCCAAATATAAAAAGAAATAAGTAAATCAGTGGTGCACTTCATGAGACGGGATCAACATTTTAGCTGGAAACCTGTAAAAGGCTGTTTTGCTTCCATTGTTATAGACATGTTCAGTTACTTTGACACATAAGAGCTTATTCATGTCTAAACAAAACATTTAGCTAAATAAAATAAAATAAAAACAGAACTAACGTAACAATATTATGTCTTAAAAATAAATCACCTTAAATAAAATTAATATATCCAGTGAAAATCTTTTGTCAGTTTGGTGAAATCTGTAATCAAAACCTGCCTGTATGCAGCATTACTTTGCCATTGAAAAGTGTTGTGCTTTTATTGTTTATATTGCAATACATATTCCGACTACCTATACCTATTTTATGCTATGTGCATAAAAAATAAACAGGTAAACCATGGAAAAAATTTATATACATAAATTTCATTAGAAATTAAAAGAGGCAGCTTTTATAAGTACATTTTTTTTAAAGTTACAACTGCCTGAAGTTGAATTTTGATTATTTTCCATTTTTTATAGTAGACACACATTTGAAATAACCTGCATACATTAAAAACAGACCAAAACATTCAGACTTTCTTAACCCTGCTGTTGGAGACCTCGCTCTGTTTTTCATCCCGCATTCCTCATTACACCTCAGACCTATAGCTCAGCCTCCATAATCTCTTTACAGTTAGGGGCCGCCCACTCAGTCAGGTGATTGACATCCGCCGCCTCCAATGGCGCAGCAGCCCACTTTCCGGCCTCGTTCCTCTCTCCTCCTCCTGGTTGCTGTCCGACTTTGTTGCTCTCTTGCCCCGCTACTTCGTGTCTAGTGTCATCGGTGAGTCGAGGAACAACTCGTTGAGGTACCAGCCATGGAAGGCGACAATATAATAATGCCTATTTAACTCGGGGATAGTTTCCAAGGTAAGTCCGGCCATTTAAAGTGTTTAAACCGGGCGGGAGAGGATTAGCGGCTAGTAAACTGCCTGTGTGTGTGTGAGGGGTGGTTGGTGAGGGATGTGGGGACGAAAAGTTTAATCCGCCTCACTACACGGGACAGGAGGGAATGAAGGGAAATGTACTCTACTGTTGTTCACAGTGGGGACTTGTCGTACTAGCCTCAATGTGGATCCCTGTTTAGGCTGTTAAACATCATACCACAGTCTTTTTTTCCTCTAATTGTATTTTAACTTCATGCCTTGTAATTATGGGTAAAAAGCTGGTGGTACCCTGGACAAAAAGCACTGGTTACAATGTGTTGTTCTTTTATTATTGATAAACTGAGCATGGCTGCTTTTTTGTTTCCACTGTTAATTAAATGTCTTTCAGTTGCTGTGTTTTAGTTTTAGATTTCATTTAAAAATGATGCAGTGAGAACAAGGTGCTGCATGATATTTAAATGTGTAAATATTGTTGTGATGGGTGGATTGGAGATTGGTGTGGTTTGGTTCTAGTGTACTTTTTGTATTATTGTTGTGGAAAGCGTGCTTGTGATTTGTCTAATTATTTTCTAAATATAGTAAAATAGTGTGATAAAGGTAAAGAAAAATACTTTCACTGGCTTCCATTGACATGCTTTGGTTCCAGTTCTGAAAACCAAGCACGGGAACTCACTTGGCAGAGTATAAATGAAGCGTTGAAATCATGGCCACTGAAAGCACTTGTTGGTGTAATAAACAAGATTAGTCTTCATCCTGCCCTTTGTTGTTGTATATTTATATCTGCAATTAGTTCAAGTTCCAGGTCAATAGCAAAAGCTAATGCTCTGAGAACTCAATCAGAAACAAATACTTACTATAATGCATAAGCAGACAGAGAGACAGACAAAAAAAGAAAAAGATGACAGAGACACTGGGATGGGGTCTCACTACAGATGTGCATTCCTCTATCCAGTGGAGTGATCAAGCTTTTAAATAGAGCTCAACAGGAATGCAAACAGACGAAGCAGAATGATGAAGCCTGGAGGTGTCTCAGGAGTAGGAAAGGGAAGGAAGGTGGGAAAAGAAATCAGAAAAGCAGGCAGCGAGCCTTTTGCTTGAAATTAGCCGTTTCTTGAATGTTGCTCCGCTAAAATGACAATGTGGGTCAAAGTTCATGCTGTAACATCTGTCTTTATGAGCTTAAAGGCTTTAAGAAACTCATAGTTGCCCACAGTGTAAGCAGTACTTCTGTATCAGTGGAAACATATGAACCTTGCCAATAACTTTGTGTATTCCAGCATCAGTGTACGTCTGTGATTCTTTAAAGAGGTGGATGCAGCGAAAAGTAGGATCAGAGTCCACTTTTATTGATCAAGGATTGCACTGGCTCAAGTACATGGCCCTCAACAAAAATAATTTTTACATGTACTGAAAACGAGGAATATTAAAGTAATAGCCTTTGGATCGGTTATGATTTGTAGAAGTTCCGTGTTAAATTCTTGGAGATAGTTTTCAGGAGTCTTTAGTACTATATGTCAAAGACAGTAACAAGACAAAACTGCATCTGCTTTATTAGCTACTATTATTATTTGAATTTTTCAGATATCTTGTATTTTCAGAAAAAAAAAGACTTCTCATTAGTACTTTGTTACTTTATGTTGTAAATTGTCTTTTGACTCTGCATGCTGCGTCTGCCTGTCAGTTTGCTGCTGGAACACGTGAATGTCCCCAATGAGGGACAATAAAGGATATTTCTATTCTATTCTAGTTTCTTGTGAGGCGGAAGCAATTGTACTGTTAGCTACAGTTGGCCAATAGGAGTCCATTTTTCCACTTCACTCCCATGTGGGAGTAAAACAGAAAACCGGGGTTGCTTAAGCCAGTCTTGTGATGTTAATTTGTCCCAGGTTTTCAGTGGTTCCCTGTTTGATTGCTGTTTATTTTTCTCCTTTAAAATCCATTCAGCTAATTCTATGCAGAGAGACAGATCGTGTAATTGTTGTTTTGTCGTAGCCAGACGCACAATGGGCTGTGTGGAAAGAGAAGCCAAACACCTGGCGTAGCATGCGTGTCACTTACAGCAGTGTATACTGTTTTTCATTCAGGAGGATGCATCTCAGTTTGGACACCTTTGCGAAGAACCAGATTTCTTGACCACTTCACCACTGTGAAACTAAATATACACTGACTAAGAAAAACGAGGCACACCGGGCACCTTGTTGTTTACCTCTGGGATGTTGGCCTACCCACGGATTAAAGCCTTCTGTCTCTATAAAAGGAAAACTTGATGGTATTTTTTGCTTTCTAAACATTGTGAAAAATAGTGGGAACAAATTTGCTTTTTGGAATCACAGACCACATACATATCCAAAAAAGAAAGGGAAATCCAGGATCCTAAGCAGAGTAAAACAAGTCGACTGTGGCTGACACCTGCGTGTTTTGGCTAATGAAAATATTATAGAAAACATTAGTAATCAATTTAATCGTTACCAAGAAATACACAGGATCCGAGGCAAGGTTTAACTTAACCCAATCTTCCCCATTGTTGTATGAAGTATTCATTAACTCGCAGCAGGTTTATAAAGACAGACCCCAGACTGTATAGTCTAACTTTCTTCACTTGAGCACATGTTCTGTACAGCTCAGTACAGTTAAACTCACCTTCTAACACCTCATTTTAGCCTGAGAAGGGTACTGTTATTCAGCTCGCTTTCCCTGCAGACGTCTTTAGCTGGAAGTCCAATCTCTGCTCTAGCTCTGGCCAAAAACCACACGAGCACACAGATACACTCTGGCTCCACACAGACCTTGACACAGACTTCTGCATGCACATATATGTAAACGATCCAATGGCTTTGTGCATGCACACTCACACATTCACATGCACGCGGAGCCAAACGCACATCCAAGCCTTCATACTCTTCTCCACACTCGTATTTCACTAGTCACTCACAGAGGGCCATGGCAATCAACTTTAAATTAGAGAGAAAGCTGCTCCAAGAACTTGAAGGCTGTTTGCCAGGTCTGAGGCCATACTTTTGGTGTGTGTATGTGTAAGTAAAAGAAAGAGCAGAAGGAGCCAGCCAGATATTAAACCAACATTGAGGGGCCTAGATAGGGGTCTCTCTAGTCCTTAGTGCTGCTGTTTAAGCAGTTTATCCCCACTCACCAGGAGCTGTGCTTAACTGTGCATTTGAAGAGTTATTTTGCAAGCCTCAAACTGGCAAACATTCCATTTCAACATATTTTATGAATGTCTGCCTTTGGAAGAGTTCCCACAGCTAGAAGCCACAAGATCAAGCCACTTAAGAGAGATGCGTCCTCTCTGCTATGACTCTCTTCTGTGGTCAGCTGACCAATAAGGGCAATGATACTGTGGCGACAGCGAGGGTGAAAGTGTAATATTTGCTAGCCAGTAAGGATTTTTCCATCTCAAATAAAATCGAGCCTATTCTACAATAATTGTTTCCTTGTTAATGTATAATGGACTGGAACTTGGTGCTTTTCTACTCATTCATGCACACACTTGCACTCCGATGGATGCATCAGGAGCAACTTGGGGTTCAGTATCTTGCCCAAACATACCAATAGACCACCCGCTCTACCATCTGAGACCCAGCTGCCCTGAAATGTTAACATACACACTCTTTGATAAATGGGGCCTTGTGGTGAAAAGCTGAACTATGCTGGATCTGTTTTAGATAGCAGAACTGAACATAAGAATGCCATATCAATATTGGAAACAAATATGGCAGATATTTACACAAGTTTATAAAAAAAATAAAGCCCATAATAAAGTCCATAAGGACGCATGATTTTTGACATGGCTGTCAACCTCTTCTTTATTTTTTATATCAGTTTTATCAGAACAGGTTTTATATCTTTTTATGCAGGGTGGAGACTGGACCATTGCGACCATTGGTACCTTGTTTTCCATCCGTGTAAAGAAGTGGCAGGAAATGAGTAGTTTCCTGCCATTGAGACACACTTTAGTAGTGTCTCAATCACCCAATGCAAAATAGTTACTACTGTATCTTCCGCACTATAAGGTAGGGCTGCTCAATTAATCGAATTTTAATCACGATTACGATCTGGGCTTTCAACGATCATTAAAAATGACTGAGCCGATTATTAGCCCCTCCCTCGTGCTTTACTCTCGCGCTGCTCCGTGTGGCAAATCCAGCGCACCTCTCTGCATTTCGAACACGCGTCACAACAATTAAGAGCAGCGGTCCCCAACCCCTGGGCCTTGGTCCGTGAGTCGTTTGGTACCGGGCCGTGAGAGTTGAGGCTCAGGTGTGAAATGTATGGTTTCCGGGTTTTTATCGGTTTTCAGCGTTATTTTGTTATCGTTTTGATCGTTAACTCGGTTTTCCTTTGTCTTTTCACGTGTGTTATGAATAACTCTTCTTTTTTTCGGTACCGGTACTAGTTTTATTTTGTTGCATTTATCCGCGACACCTTAAAGGCCGGTCCGTGAAAATATTGTCGGGCATAAACCGGTCCGTGGCGCAAAAAAGGTTGGAGACCGCTGATTAAGAGGACCCGAGGGAAGCTCGGAAAGCTAAGCAGAAGTTATTTGGAGAGGAGAGTGACTGCTGTTGGTTGAAAAGAGAGGTAAAAAAAAAACTTTAGTGGTGTTGCACACTATTTTATATTATTTTTTAAAGTCATTATTCAATACATTGTTATTGTTAACCCTTTAAAGAGCCGCACGTTCAGTTTTGTGTAACTATTTTTAAATCCCTGTAGAACCTGAACCGCGTAAGCTAGCACAATAATTTTTTTTGTATATGAAACCGGAGGAGTTGTACTTACATCTTATGCCATCAGCTTGTCCTCGGTCACGGTTTCCTTCCACATAAAGCTTTGCAAAAATTGCATAAAAAGCGCTTGCAGCAACAAAAACATAATATTACAGAAACACGCGTTGCCACTTCCCACAGTGAAACAGACGTCAGCACGAACTGTCGCATGTCCGCCATTTCCTGCCCTAAACCGGAAGTGACGTCATTTTCGCGGAAAATGTAGTTTTTTACTTGTAGGCCTTAAAAGTCTATACTGGTGTTTTTATAAGTCATGTTTGACTTTTCTGAATAGTTTCTGTGATGCTTAGAACTCGAATTACACTGCTGGAAATAGTTTATTTTGATGCACCTGCTGTTTTCTTTGCAAATTTGCATCATAGGATTGTTTTTCGTTTTTCCTGCAGTATATAAAAATTGGTGTATCTCAAAAATATAACTATGAAGACACTCAAAATAAGTTTCCTGTTGTTGTAAACTATTTTTTGCAATTTTTTTGTATTTAAAGTTTTGAGGGATAAACCTCTTAAATTTCTCCAAGTAGAAATATATGTAACAAAAACGATTTTAAATTTATTTTTTTTGTAGTTTATTGCACTTTTATGCAATTAATGTAGTTACTATGAACTTAATGCATACATATTATTAAATTATGGGCTATAACAGTTGTATTGATGTATAGTAACTTGAAATGCTCCCAGAAATGGCACTACAGCATGTATAAAAAAAAAATATATATATATATAAGCTCTGGTGGACTTGGTTCTATGGTAGGTCTTAAAGGGTTAAATAAATATCGTCAAATAATCGAGATCTCAATTTCAGTGAAAATAAATGTGATTATCATTTTTGCCATAATCGAGCAGCCCTACTATAAGGCGCACTTAAAATCCTTTAATTTTCTCAAAAATCGACAGTGCGCCTTATGTATGAATTCTGGTTGTGCTTACTGACCTCAAACCGATTTTATGTGGTATGCGGCGCTCAAATGACTTTGGTAAGCTACGAAGCTGGACCACTTGATGGATTGTCAGAGCATTACCGTAGTCAGGAGCCTCGCAGAGTAATCTGGATGCAAAACTCCGTCCGCTTCAGGTCCCAAAGTCAAACGAACACTGCGGCATCACTGAGAGTTTCTCGAAACTTTCTAAATTCTTTCATCTTTAATAAAACGATCAGCGTTGCTGCTTTACCAGATGTAACAATTAAGTTTAACACCCAGGCATCCATGAAAACAGAATTTATTAAATTTCACGGAGTTAGAAGTTAGCTTGCTATTTTCCACCTAAACATGTTATAGCATGTTCTGACTGAGAGATTTCTGATAAAATGAAAACGTACAGCTCTGCTATCACTTCCAACATAAATGAAGACAAAAAACTAAACAGCAGTGTCTTTTGTAGGGTTACTGAAGTTGGGCTAGCTGGTATATAATAATGTGCTACGTGACATAATCCATCCACAATACGAGGTTAGTCATTAATATACTGCAACAACACAGGAATGGAGCAGCGGTAAGAGAATTTAACATTAATGAATTAATGGTATGGAAGTTGAGGAAGCAAGAAGAATGAGTTGAGTAAAATTTGACTTATCTGACTGTTTTGTTTCGCTTAATGCGCCTTATGTATGAAAACAGACCCGTTCATCAACAGTGTGCCTTATGGTCCGAAAAATGCGGTAGTTGTCCTTAATTGTGGTCATAGGTAGCTGTTTCCTTTGTCAATTTTCACAATACATTCTATGCTGCATACTGTTTACATGATCTCTGGCATACATCTAAGTGTAAAAACTTGTCATCATGCCATTGAGGATTTATAGTTGTTGGTTTGGCTTTAAGTATGGTTAACGGAGAAGGCAGTGACGGAAATATACTGCTTATGATTGTGATTGTTCCTGTGCTTTTTCTTCGGCCCGTGTGTCAAGGATTAAGCCGCTTATTGTAACAGTATTTCACAGAAAAAGCTAATAAGATAAAATGTCGTGAACTGACATTTGAATTCAAACTTTGTTTGAATTAAGGAACCCAAGTGGAAAATGTGATCATGTGTTTCACATTAGACACTATTATAGGGTACTGTACTCAACCCAGCAGCATCGTGTCTTCAGTGCTGTTGGATTGAAGGCATGTGTGTAAGTAAGTGTATTTACAGCGTCCACATTTTAGAATTTATAGCAAAATAAACACTTTGTTTTATCAGATCACTGATTGGTGGAAGCCTAAAGATGCAAGGTTGAAATTCTCATTTAATTCATTGTGTTTTTAAAGCAATTTCATTGCAAAGTCATTGTCTTTGCAATGGTAGCCTCTTTGTAGAAACTTCTGTGTGGCAGGGTTTTTGTGGATCCAGGGAAGATAACTGCTAAAGAATGTACTTCCTTTCCTTGCAAATGTACTGGATGATCTTCTGGACCTCGGCAGGATCTCTCAGGAAACTATGCTTTCTGTTTGTCACAAAGAACGATAAACCCTAATTTTACTGCGTGCTTTTACTATGATGATGAAGAAAGGTGCTGTGAGGTGTGTATGCTTGTTTTACTGTGAGCAGCATATATGAAATATTAATGTCCATGTGACTGAAAAAATGGGTACTTTTGGCACCTTGCTGCCATTTTGCCAGCGAAAATAACATCTATTAGGTTTAGCTGTATAAACAGTAACTCTTCTTTCCAATGCAGTGTTGACTCTGAAAACAGAGCTCACTTGGGAGATTATTAGTGCTTGGCAGAACCTTAGTCTGTTCTAGAAAAACACTATATTGATTGCAATTCTACCTCCACATTATGCATGGTTATTTGCAAAGCCATCATGAAGAATACAGTGGATTGATTTACAAGCTGGTGTGGAAAAGTTACCAAGATTTTACCTTTTTTTTTAGCGCTAACTTCCACCGAGCAGGTGGTCATATTTAACATGACTGCCATGTCAAAAATATTGTTTTGAAAGTTGTGAACCTGTTGTTTTCAGCATTCGAAGAGGTCCTTGCTTTATTCTCTCTGCAGGGTTTATTTTCAGAGACAGGGAAGAACTCTAAGGGCTAAAGGGGAAAGAGATGATTGGTGCTCTTATTTTAGCCTTTGGTCAGTGTAAGTAGTGGTGCTTTCAAGTCTGTCTCCAGTATACGTTAGGTAGCTAAAAAACCTTGTCACCTTGCAATTGACTGTAGTTGCTAGTGAAATGAGTACAGTTTTTTTCAGTCAAGTGTAATTTTTGTATTTTTTCTAATAAATGTATGGATTTTGAGTACAGTCCAGTGTGGAGACAGCAGCCTTGCATAGACAACATTGCATAGAAACTTGCATAGACAACATTTGCCATGCACATATGTTGTTCAGGCTTTGACCCAGAGTGGCTATGGTAGAAGCTTTGGTAACCTGTAGAGTTGATAAACATAGTGTTGTTGAAGCTCACAGTCAAAAATTAAAACAAATGTTTTAAAAAAAGGGAGCTTTTCTGGTGTGAATAATGTATTTGTGTTTTTGATAATCCAAAACAGTCCTTAGTGCTCCCTGTGTGTTCAGTTATTTGCATCAGTGATTCAGTGATTCCACTGTGTGGCGGGGGGGGTCATGTTTGTGTATTCCACATATGAATTGCCATTCACTTGTTTGTATTGGTATTTGCATGGGGTGGGATTTGTTTTGACGTATCTCGAGAAAAGCTCATCACTTGAATAGAGGTGTAACTCTTAATTTATCAGTTGAGTCACCAGAAAAATAAATAGCAACAACATTTAAATCATTTCATGATTTCTGTAATTTTTTTAACCAGAAATGTTAAAATTTTCATTTTTCTAATTGTGCTAATTTGAGGCTTTTATATATCAAGCTATCAAACTTGCATCTATAAAAACATCTATTGCTTTCAGTTTTGATTTCCTTTCATCAGAAATGTAGTTTCAAAGTTTTGTGTGATGTGCTGATTGGAAGGTAGTGTGAAGCTGGGCTGAAATACTTTGAAACGGTTTGGAAAAAAAAATTCTTTCATTAGGTTATTTAGTTTTATAGCCACTCTCTTATTGCTACAAAGTATTAACACCATTAAAATGTATGTCCTTATGTTTTGCTCTGTGTAATTGAAGTTGTTTTGCATTAACTGTCATCAGTTAGAGCAAAACAAAGACTTTAGGATTTGTTTCATTTTATGCTTGAATATTTGGTGCACTCCAAAACAGTCCTTTACCTCTTTGTGTCACTGGGGACAAGGCTAAAATCCAAAACTGTCACTACTGATCCCTTTAGGTGACTATTTTTACCTTTCTCCTCATACATAATGAATAGACTTGTCTGTTTAAATTATATGACAGTTTTTATGTAGCCAAAATGTCTCTAGGGTCCAAAAAATGTATGTGTCTCTGTCATGACCTAATTCAGTTGGAATGTCTATGGCAAGTAGGTATGAACTTGCCCACAAATTATAAAATGCGTCTTCTCCCTTTGCGGTCTGTTTTTTTCCACTTTGTTTAGGTTTGTTTCTCCCTTGTCCTTACTTTCCTGCCTTTTTCACCTTTCTCTTTCCCTATCCAGTTTTATTGTTTTATATGCCCTCGGTCTCCCAGTATCTATTTCCTCCCCCTCACCCCCTCCCACTGTGTTGTTGCGTTCATGGAGTGTTGGCAGTCTGAAAGGAGAATAAATGGGTGTATCGAGCATGTTGATCTTATCTTATTTGGCAGGCAGGTGACAGAAACAAATGAATATGAAACTGAATACACTGCTAATGTTTCTTAAGCAGTTTTCAGGGCAGAAATCTTTGTTTTTGCAGGTGACGAAGCTTTGGTTATATACTTGCTATCAGTGTAAAACTGAATGAGAACTGTTGTCAAGCAGTAAGGCTTTGGCTGCCTGAATCGGATCAGCTTTCAGCATAAAGATTGCAATATGTAATTATCATATCGGTATGATGATGTGGTTTGGCATTTGGAACTGTTGCTGTTTGTTGATTGTTGAATATATGTCACATTATGCATTTGAATTATATGGACTATGGCTGTGCCATTAAATTTTTACGTGAGATAAAAATGCCAAATTACGATATCGCTGCTATAGCAACAACTTGTATTTACGTTCCATAGTGCATGTGTCAGTGAGGCAAGCCGGGCACATGCGAGATGTTAATGAGAGTGTGGGGAGTGAGTTGGAGGGTGGGGTGGGCAGCTTTTAACCATGTAAAGCACTTTGTGCTACATTTTTTTTTGTATGAAAAGTGCTTTATAAATAAAGATTTATTGATTGATTGATGAAGCAAGTGATGAATTAGTACTTAAAAAGAGAACTGTTTCAATAATATCCAACATTGTCTGGTCCTTTGCAAAATCAGCATTAAATTTATTCCCGCTAAAGGAAGTAACAACAAATGTGTCCCATCGCTTTAGGCAAAAACACAGAGTTGAGTACTACCATGCTATGGTGGAGTAGATGCTAGTAGCACGTAATGCACAACCTTAATGTAAACAAATAACTTCACTGAGCATTACTGGAACACTTGATAGTTGTACTCCATATGACAGGAAGAGCAAATGGTGTTTATGGTAGAAAAGCAGGACTTTAAGCAACTGGTTAAAAGGCTTGACCCAGATGAATCCCAGGTAGAAAATATTTTTCAGTTTTATATGGTACAGTATAAAGAGTTACAAGATTGATTGAAGTTGCTTCACTTACTGTTAAACTGGTGTCAACCAGTTATTTTATAGTTTTACCTAAAAATTCCAGAGAAAACACTACCTAGGATATTTTTGTGCTTACCTTTGATGGAAAATACCCTTCATTCACACATAAATGATACTGCCTACAAGCAGTTTCTCTTGAAATGTGATACAATTTTGAGGCTATATCGCCCAGTTTGACTATGGGCTAGTATCACAGCAGTGGTTGTCCTACGTGGAAGTAGTAAGAGCACACCTGATCCTCTGCCCTTTCAGCGTGTGTACTCTGAACTCTTTGGTAGTAGGTGTCAGTTCTTAGGAAACAATGGTAATGCATTGCAGCTTCTGTGTGTCACTACGTCAGTAAGATAATGTTAATACAAGGCCTTAAAGAAGAAGCTGGAAAAAAACAGTTCAGCAGCTCGACATGTTGAAGCTTTAATGAAAACTTTATAAATACATTTTAATGATGAATTAAATCTTGCTTAACACAAAAATCTGAATACAAACCACTGCATTCTCAGTGGTTCAGGAACCAATAAGGTCATGTTTGTTTGGCAGTTCATGTTCATCCATCCAACTGTAGTAATATTATCATATATAAATAAATAATATTTATATTTTTTATGTGTATAATTCAACAGTTGAGTTGTTTAATGGCTCTTTCACTGTGAGACAGTTTGAACACTAAATGTTTGCTTTTTCTTGTTAGAGTTCCTTCATCTAAAAAAGGCTTAAATCATAAAGATCCAAGTCTCTCTTCATTACATTTATCTTAAATGCACAGTTGATCATAGCTTGCTTAATATAGAAATGTCTGCCATCTAAAGTTTGTGGATTGTGTTTTTTAATTGTAATTTTCATTTGAAGACAGTTTTATAGTCATTTATCATGGTTGGTTGCAATGAGTCAAGAAAATGCCATTGACATGAATGCATTTCAACAACATTGCTCTGGGCTTAAGAAAATTAGCTGGCGAGAAACTCGGAAAATATCCAGTGATCTAGAGTAGATGGATGTGATAAATGATCCTTAGACTTTGGTTTACTTTGGCAAATCTTCAGCGCTAAACACATCAGATTGAGGTTGTTTGTAGATGACAGTCAATTAATGTTAGAGGATGGAAATAATGCAACAGATCAAAATATGCTTTAATATTTCTATACATGTTTTTCACCATCACTCAAGGAAGAATACATACTGACACGAAATGCTTTGCATGTTTAGGAACATGTTAAGAACATAGCTTTTGAGATTGATCAGAAAACACGATACAGACAGTTAGTAATGAGCACTTACTACTTGATGGCCATAGGGACTGTGTTTGCTTAAATGATTTTTTCATCAAGGCTTTTCCCTGAGTCAACATTAGGCCATTAGGTTAAATAACATTCAATGGGACACTGCAAAAGCATGGGTAGAAGTCTCTGTGTTAAATTGATTTCACAAAATGGCAGCAAAGTCCAGTGCACTGAGACAAATTATCTTATTGTCAAAAGTAGGGCTGCCATGATTAGTCAACTAGTCACGATTACGTCGACTATTAAAATCGTCGACGACTGCTTTAATAGTCGACGCGTCGTTTGAAGCTTTGTAAGATCACAAAAGACGCAGGAATAAGTAGTAGGATTTAAGAGTGTAATAACGGACTGAAACAGAAGATGGCAGCACTGCATGTACAAGGATGCCAGCTGCTGTTAAACCTCGAAGAAGAAGAAGCTGTAGCCGTGTCCAAATTCAGTAACCGCATCCTCCTGTGCCTGCATTTGTTGTCGTTGCTGTCGTTACAGCGACACAACGAAGACTGTCCAAATTCGAAGACTCCAACAAATGCGGCCGACAAATGCGCCCTTCATTTCCCCACATTTGAAGGATGGGTCGGATGTATACTTCGAGGCCCAACCTATCCCAGAATTCATAGCGTGGCCCAGCTCAGTTTCCAACAATGGCGGCAGCTAGTTAGTTTTAATATTACTCTTATTATTCTTTCTGGGTCACAAAATAAACGTTTAACATATTTTCAGGCGAGAATGTAGCTGTGTAAACCTCAAATATCTGTTCAGTTTATCAAGACACCACATATTTTGAAAAGCGCTCCCAATGTTTTCGGAGACGTCTGTTACCCACTAGCTCGATAGCTAGCCGGGGGCTAGGTCACTAGAGCCGTGAGAACACCGGACTCCCGGCAAATCGTTTTCAAACCCACCGCCGTCTTTCGCTACTCAGGTTAAATATATATAAGTCACTTAGATAACTTAAAAATGTTATTGTTTGACTTTTTTCAGTATTTTATTTGTTCCTGAGTAAATCGGTTTGGCTGAGATTAAAGTTATAGTTTTTACACAGCTGAATAAACGTCAAGCAGACAGCTGATTATCAGAAGTGTGAGACGCTCGAGAATATACTCCAGTGTCCTGTTATATTTTAGATAGCAAGGAGCAGACGGCTGAGTTTATTAAACTCCACTGAAACAATCTGGAAATTTAATTAAAATTTAATAAACTATCATCTTACCTGGGTGTTCACCTCAACAATAAACTGGACTGGGCTACAAATACAGACATCCTGTATAAGAAGGGCCAGAGTCGACTCCACCTGCTGAGGATACTGAGCAGGTGCAGGACTCTATTAAGGACATTCTATGGACACTGTGGTAGCATCTGCCCTTTTCTATGCAGTGGCCTGCTGGGGGAGTGGATGCACGGACAGGGACAGGAGCAGGATTGACAAACTGGTGCGGAGGTCTAGCTCCGTGCTGGGATGTCTTCTGGAGTCTGTGGAGGTGGTTGGCGAGAGGAGGATGTTAGTAAAGCTGACATCCCTCATGAACAACCCACATCACCCACTGCATGAGTATGTGAGTAGGCTGAGCAGCTCCTTTAGTCAGAGACTGAAACACTCTCGCTGCAGGAAGGAGCGCTTTCGCAGATCATTCATCCCAACAGCAGTTAGACTCTATAACTCCTCAATCACGATGTCATGACTCACTGGACACTGTGAACATCCACGGTCACCATTTCATGCATAATGGACCTTCAATGTGTATGGACATGTGCAGGTATATATGTATGTATAGGTATACATATGTATATTTAGTGTGTGTGTGTGTACATGTCTATACATAGGAATAGTAGTGGTACAATAGTTATGTTAAGCTATATAGTTTATGTCTTGCATATTTCCACAACCATATCCATAATCACATACTGTGTGTGCTACCGTTGTATATAATGTATTATCTTACTTATTTTCATTGTTTGTACTTATTTGTATTTTTTGTATTTCCTTCTGATATCTGTACCTGAGCTGAGGTAACGCAAAAATTTCCCCGTCGTTGGATTAATAAAGTTTTATCTTATCTTATCTCGTCTTTATTTTTAGTCAGCACATACCTTAAACATTTAAAGCTGTAAGCTAATGATAGTTATATAAGAGCAGATGCATGCTGGTGCAATAAGCTGTACGTTTTACGTCCAGTGGATGCATGATCTGATTAGTCGACTAATTGCAACAATAATCGGTGACTAGTCGACTATCAAAATAATCGTTTGTGGCAGCCCTAGTCAAAAGATCATAAACTATACCTCAACATACTAAACTAACAAATATATATTGTATGTGGATGAGGAGACATCCAAACTCATATAAAACCCCCCCAAAACCTTTTGGTGGTGTCACATTGAGCCGGTTTTTGGTTTTAAAAGTCTCCTTCCCTCTGCGTCTGCCTTTGATCTCAGACAGGGTTCATAATCTGACTCCTGGATCACTAAAGAGACACACACACACACACACACACACACACACACACACACACACACACA
>NW_024582738.1:220945-228967 GCF_018398535.1 Haplochromis burtoni
TAGACATGAACACACACAAACATGGACTATCTGAAAATCAACAAACTTGGGAACCAAATCATGGTGGTGCACTGTAAATCAACCTGCTATCTGCCTTACTATCTCAAGAAAACCTGTTTGATAGTCTGCTGTTTGTGATCTAGGTCTGTGCAGCAGAGCCCTGCAGTCTGATGAGGGCTTTGTTACTCAGTTATTCTGAAAGAAACTTTGTTATAGGTTTCTCGCTTAGTGCTTCCAGTAATTAAGGAAGAAAAGGTTGTTAGCCTGCTGTATCTTTTAGAGTATTTACTTCATCCTGACACATATAGGGTCTGTATACTCCAGTGTCTGGCTTGACTGAATAGGTATACTGTAAATCTTCCAGTGTACACTGTAGCAGAACTCTGTATATTATTGTTGTTTATTTTACTGTATTTTTTTTCCTGATTTAGTCTGAGAGACCTTGACTTAAAGCTCTACTTTCAGCTGTTTCCCTATTAATATGGGGATTTTTTTTTTTAATGTCCCAAAGGGATTTGTGTCTCATCCCAAGATCAAACCGAGGCATCTTTCACTTGTTAGGCGAATGTGTGAACCTTCATCTATGGAGCCACTCTGAGAGGACTTGATTTAACTGTTAAAACCCAGGATCAAAAAGACAATAACAGTCATTCTGTTCTTAATGGTAGTTTGTAGCAGATGTTGAGTATAGCATAATACATAATAATACTTAAAAAAAAAAACATACATGTGAGCTCATAGGTGGCAAATTAACCCAGTTATTGACAGTTCATACTGGCTTTTTAGCCCATTTCACTTCCAAACAGACATCAATCTGCTTTTTCATGTTGTTTTTGATGCAGGTGTCCAGAGATCACAGTTCAGGGCCTTTAAGTGCTGTGAATAATTTGTTTTTCCTCTGCTCTGCTTTACTTTCATTGCATTTATTTTCCTTGTTGCCTCCTTTCTCATTCCACATCTCTAAATTGCTATTCCATCACATTCCAGCCTGCAATGAATTAAACGTAAGCAGTCTTAAAAGAATATTTTTTAAAACTAGCCCCCATCACTCAGATAAATTACACCCTGCAGGCAAATGATGAAATGTATGCGTGCCTGCAACTTATTTTTGCTTTTGTAGAAATGAAAAATAAAAACATCTGGCATACAGTAACTAACTAAATGTAACAGCTTTTTTTTTGTGTGTGTGTGTTTTATGATTTTCTTTTTCCATTCGTTTGTGAGTTGTTTCCTGTGGTGCTAGGTCAAGTGCACATTTATTTAGCTTTTTTGTTATGAATTGGTATTATTTTATTTTTTGATTTCATAGCTGGTGTTCTGTTTTTTTTTTCTATCTATCTACAGTTGCTATAATTGGTCTATTGCTTTCAGGATAGAAGACTTTCAAGTACTGGTCAAATTTTGTTTACCTCTTCTCTCATCAGATATCTTGGAGTTTAGTCAATGTTTAGCCAATTTTTTGCTTCCAAGTAAAGGCCTTTGTTGCACTTACACATGTTAAAGTGAAATACGAGTGTTCTCCTTTTAAAACAGTTTTGTCCATGAAAACCTTGACAGACTTTGCATTTAGTTAAAGATCTTTACCTATAGTCAGTTGCTGTATTTTTCAGTCAAGTTTTATGACTGGCAGGAGAGGCATTCATCATATAAAATGTGGATTGCATTAGGATCGTTCTTGCTCTGTGCCTTTCTTTTTGTTTGTCTCTTTGCCAGAAGCATTTTTGGAAGGGCAGTCAGACAGTAGTAATCAAGAAAGCATGAGTTTCTCATATTTAAGCACTCATAGGATTTTCTTTCCTTGGTTTCTACTGTGTTGTGATTGGAGGTAAAACTGGCTGTTTCACTGTGCCCTTGTGTATAGTAGAACAACCACTGAGGTTTAACATGGAATGATGCTGTTTTTCTTCTGTTCTTTTGCACACTTATTCTTGTGTTTTGTTTAGTTTTTTCTTCTTCTTTTCTACTTTCTCTTATCACTACACTATAAAATCTACCGTTTTTTTCTTCTTCAGCGTGTTGAGACAGTCAGTCAGCCGGTCTGTAGTAATCGGAAAAGCATGGAGTTCCCAGCACAGTGAGTCATCTCCAGCGAACAGGGGTCGCGCATGTGTGTAGGATGGTTGAAATGCGAGTGGGTGGCAGGGGGTGGGATTTCTGTTCGTGTGGGTGGGTGTGTGTTGGGGGTGGGTAGGTATGGTCCACATGTTTGTGTAGTTTGGGTGTATATGTTCCTTCATGTTTTTCCTTCCTGTTGAACAAGTTAGAGGTCTCTGCTTGCTGTGTAATGGTCATCAGTTAGTGAGAGCCAGGCAAACGTAAATTGGTGTCATAAAGAAGAAAACAAAAACTCAAGCGTTATAGCACCTACTTATCTCTTGTTTAACATTCTTAAGTTTATTGGGCATTTTTATTTGTTTTGGTTAATTGACAGTTACATATGCTCTATGTTATCATTAGAAATGCTTTGACATCAGACTGATAATAAACATTGAGTTTTCATTCCGTTTTAGATGTTTGTTTGTTTTTTTACAACAATAAATTGGGTGGGTGTATAGTTGGTTGGAAAGTGGGTGAGTAGGTATGTACATGCCTAGCCCTAGCTATTTTTTAATATACAGTGCTGGTTAACTGTTGGTTACACAGCCACCTTCCAACTGGGTTTTAACATTATTCCTATCTGTCTGTGATGGGAAGCTCTAAACTAGCTTGACATCGTGTTTGCGCCGTGCTATGCACGCTGCCAAGTGCCACATATTTGAGCTACATTGACAATACTTTTATACCAATAAAGGCTAATTAATGGTTTCGTAGATAAAAACATAAAAACATGCAGACACAAAATGTTTTCAGATCTTTAATTCCATCCATTATAGTGCGCTCAGTTTTAGTATTTTCTGAGTGTTTTCTTATTTTTAGACTTGCAAACTACTCCAACCTGCCCATATTGTTTTTTTTTTGTTTTGTTTTTTAGCAAATTTGCATTTTCTTTCTAAGAAGTATAACTGACAGTGTATACAAACTGTTTGTATTTTCAGTTTTAAACAAATCCTAAAATTAAGTGCCCCACATTACTGGACGGTGCATCTTTGTACAACTAAAATCTAACTGCTCTGTAATTATACCTCTAAAATGCTGTTTGGTAGAGCGGTTCTATACTGCCTTGAATGTCTTCATGTGCTTAAAACACTGAAATGGCATGAGGTAGTCGGAGCAAATCAAGTTGGAGTTGGTGCTTACAAATGTAGAACAAAAGGTAGCTTAAATTTCATTTAAAAACCTGTGGAATAACCAGTGGAGTCTATACACAGGTTTTAAGCCATATGGCAAAATGCTAATGTTGTTTGGCAGGCTAATGCTATCTGCCATTATTAGAAAGCCAGGTAAAGTCACAGCTCATTACATATATTTCTGCAAATATATTATAGTGTTCTTGGAAAACATTTCATGTTTGGATATTTACACATATATACATGGTATATTTCTAATGAGCAGACATGTACTCATATTTATGGATTATTATGTGCATGTCAGGCTGCTGCACAGTCTAATTGAATTGTTACAGTATCAGATATATCAGAGTTTAATCTCACCGGTTCTAGTCACTGGATGATCAATTGCATCTCTAATTAGACTAATATTAGTTTCGCTGCCACAACAGATACTGCAGTGTAACAAGCAGGCAAGAGAGTCATGTGTATCTATCATGTTCAGTATAGCTGAAATCTGGGTCTTTTTAATATTTAGAAGAAGAAGAAACTTGAGTTAAGTGTTTTGATTCTATGCTAAACTTCTGCTCCATTAGACTTAACAGTTGTTTTCTTAACTAATCATTTTTCAGATTTGGATTCTCTAAAAAGCATTGGATGCTAACCTGTTATGAGGTAAGGCATTGCTATCTGAACATTTCTCACTGTAATGAAATAGTGTCAATGGGAACAAATTACAATATTCAAAAAGTGTAAACAGTCCACTTCATCATCATTTTTTTGTGTATATTCATGCACTTGTGTGTTTCTCAGTGTTGAACAAAACACAAATCTTCAGCTATCTGCTTCATGTCTTTATAATTGTTCCCAGCCGTAGAATGGCGCCAGTCAAATGTACATGAACGCGCACTCACACATACTCAGATGCAGAAACTCTCAGCAGATTATCAGAGCAGTGTGGCAAAAAACAGAACTGGGCAGTGGTTCCTGGTCGGCAAACCTGCTGGCTTATTGACTTGGACTGAGTTAGATAAAGCTTTCATCAGCAGCATATGTGTGCAGACGCTGTGTGTAAATGTGTGTGTAGTTGGTATGATATTTTTTGGGTCTTTGACAGCAAGCCATGAAATGACACATGACTTGCTTATTTTCTATTGCTGTTAGAATTCAACTGCTTGTTCAGTTAGCATAAAATTCAAATGGTATTGATCACAATGTCACAAAAATGTCTGTCTCATGTCCGTCCTTTCCTTTGGTCTCTGGTTGCTTATACATATATTTTTTGTAAGAGTTTATCTATATATTTATATCTCTTTTCTGCATATTGTTACAGTTTCTGATGATGGGTTGGGTATGCTACTAATTGATCACATTTGGCTGTGTCTGTGTATAAGGCTTTGTTGGATAACAGAGAGCAGATGTGGGAGGGTAAGTGGGTGTATGTTTAAAGAGCTTGTCATTGGCTCATACAGAGCAGATGTTGTTGGGCCATCATCTTCTTCTGGCTACTAGCAGTAATGATTCAGATGCTGGACCGAGCGGTATAAAGTGGAACTCACAGTACAAAAAAGCATACAAAAGCTCATTGTTGCAGCCTCTCTGTTAGGATGTGTAGTTTGTTAGCAGAGTGATAGATGCATTGACGTTTGTTTAGGTCAATATACGGTTGAATGGAAGTTCTAACTAGGACACTAAAGCTATGGAATTTTCCAAACCACAGCAATAAAAGACTGCGGTTTACGGTAATATTCTGGTACTGCCAGCTGACTCCAGCTGAACGTAGTCCAGACGGTTAAGCGTAGTTAAGCACAGCCAAACATGTTGAGTGGTGAGATCACATCTATGCTTGATTTTTAGTTAGTGGAAAGGTTTTCTTTGTCACCTTTTTGTATTCAGTTTATTTTAGTTCACTCCGTACATTTACAAGAAAACCACAGCTTGTAAACAAATGTCACCAGAACCTTTTTTTGAATTTGGTTAGGTTGACAGTCTTATTTTAGATTAATTGCACCTTTTTAATGTTTAAAGGCGAAATCTGAAACTGTTCAACCATGCAACTTTTTTGGTGTATACAACAGCCCTAGATACAAATATACATTACAAACACCTAATTAAACTAAAAAAAGTATGTTGCACAACTCATGTGTACATTCATAGAGAAATAGGAAAAAATATTTTGTGTGACGCATCCAAATATGTTTTGTTTTTTTCATGTCGTTACTTGATTGAACTGTATATTTATGAGTGACTTATGTATGTATGTATGTATATATATGTATATATTGTACTATTCTTAGTTAGTGTATTGTCTGTCTTGTCTTAATGTTGGTTTAAAATGGAGCACTGTAACAAAAAAAATAATTTCCCCCAGGGATCAATAAAGTATTCTGATTCTGATTCTGATTCTGATTCTGATATGAGTGGTGCAATGGGGCTTCCACAATACAGTAAAAATGATAAAATTCTTGAAACCATATTTTATGATTGAAAGGCTTATTGTGCTAGGCGACGAGTCTGACCACATTTGAGGAGTAAATAAAATGCACACATGCATGTCTGGTTGCATTTTTCTAATCTCTTAGATAAGCAAATGTACATGACATGATGACTGGGAGTTTTCATTCCTCTTTGTACTACTTCAAACTGAATAAAGTTACACCCCTATAAGAAGGTTTGTTCTGACTGGTGCTGGCAGGGAGGTTCCACAGGACAACATCTGCTTGGCTACTATGTTTGTGGTCACTTGATTCTACTGAGAGCTGCTAAGCTAGAACAAAATGTCTTGGCTTATATAAGTTGGTTACCAGCAAAAGAGAGGCTGGATATTTAGTTGGAAAAATCTTTAAGTCACAGGAATGACATCAGTCTGGGAGATCAAGCCATGTTTTGTGTCCTGTAAAAGAATAGGCTTTTGATTCTTACCATGTTCTTTGAAATCATCAAGATTATTAATGGTTGAAGCTTGGCAATCATTGGTTTGCTTTTTTAATTTAGTCCCATAAATAATATTTCAGTAGGACTGATGAGTTGGTAAAGGGTTATAAAAATATTTGTATAGATGGTTGTATTTGCATATAAACCTGGTTGTGTATGGACCAGACCATTGTGACAGATGTTATATGTAAATAAATGATCATGGATTCTTTGACAGTATGTTACAAGCTAGCAGTTTGCTGTTTGCCTAGAAGGTTTAGCTAAAGATCCTCAGCAGTTAGCAGTGGGACTGGTTTTGAACCACAAGAGTTTCATCAGATCTCTCTTGTTTTGGATCACTATGGTCTTCCATTAACCAAGAGACCGAATGCTGGCTGTGGTTAGCATCATCACATGGTGTTTACTCTGACTCTGACTACTTGTATATTTTTTACTAATTCCTCTTAAGGATCGAATACCACGTTGTGTGCAAGAGGCTGATGATTATCTATGGATGGGGCTAAGCAGGTGCCATAGTGTACAGTTTAGATTCATGGTTTCTTACTTTGTTATAAACTTTTCAAAAAGAAGCAGTACCAGATGTATAACGTTACCAAATGTGCACACATTTTCTCCAGAAAGAAGAACTAGCAGAAAAATTTAGCTGATGCTTTGTTACTAGACATGGCTTAAAAGGTCCATTATCAGCAAAACTGTTATTGGTCATCCATCAGTATCTAACTGGATTGCTTTTTTCCCCCCCTGCAGCTGATGCAGCGTTTGAGCCACATAAACACTGGTTCGATTTGATTGAAAAGATGATTTACTACAGCCTCCATATAAAAGATTAGGCTTGGATACAACTTCAGATTTTGGATTAAAGAACCCAGACACAAACAAAAACAACCATCTGAAGTAATTGTAATTTTTATTTCCACCTTTAAAAGAAAATAGGTCACTTAGAATTTCTCTAAACTGAAAATTATTATTATTATTTTACTTTGTTTCTACTCTAGGTTCATTTTTTGTGTGACTGTATACTGCTGTAAAACAAAACACAAATATCAGCATATTGCGGTGCTTGAGAAGCTGGAACCAGCCCTAGACTAAAAACAATAATCAGTTAACAGATTTACTGTTGATTCATTTCCTGGGGATCAACTGGTTGTTTATGTAAGAAATGGCACTGTTTTTATCCTGATCTTTAACTTCAGACCCAAAACACGCTGGAGTGAGAGTGCTGTTGCTGGGCCGATACCAGAATACCAGTCTTTTCTTTTTCTTGCATGTCGAAAACTTTTTTATGACATACTGGGAGAAGTGTTTATAAACCAGTTTGACATTATGGCATTAGCATTGCTTTTCTGTCATCGTTAACCCACTTCACAACCACTTGTTTACTGTTAAATCGCAACTAAATCACAAAGTAAGGAGCAGCTAAAGGTGCATGATGTTTTACTTTACGATTTCTTTACAGTCTTTGAATTTTCACTGTGACTTTTATCACCCACATGCAGAAGTACAATCACAAACAAAAATGTACTAGTACACAAAACCGAGTGATGTGTGTGGTTATGTGTGTCTGTGTATTTGTGTGTGTGTGTGTGTGTGTGTGTGTGTTTAGCTCTGACTTCACCCCATTATGCCTTTCAGTACGTGTTTGTTTGTATGTGAGGTTGGCTTTAGTATTACAAACTTGTATGCAAGCAGGATTGCGGTCTTCATTCAACTGTGTGTGTGTTTGCATGTGTGTGAATAGCTGGCATATGGTAGCCATCTAGCCCTGGCGGCAGTGCTGAAGGAAATTCCAGCGTCGTAGAACTAAGCCAAGATACTGGTGCTGCCACACACACGCACACGCATGCATGTGTACACACACACACACACACACACACACACACAC
>NW_024582738.1:228987-274060 GCF_018398535.1 Haplochromis burtoni
CACACACACAGAGAGAGAGAACAGTACAAGTTTTTGATACTTCTGCCAAAGTCATGGACACAGAATAATATCTTACATTTGAAAGTACTAACAAGTTGATGGAAAATTCTCTTTTCGGCAATAACCCAAAATGACTTAAAAAATTACTCCCACTCTTTCCTCCTAATGAACTCTTCTTGCTTTATTTTGCACACACATGCATAAAATGCACACCATCTCAGGCCTTGGTCTGTGGATTGGCTAGGTGCTATCTCTGTACACAGATGGCAGTCATTATTTCTTGTGTGTTTAGGCTTGGGCAAAAATTGGAAGTAGGCCTAAGCAGTTTGACTGCTGGGTAGTATTACCAAGGTTTAGTTACTGTTGGGTCCCATGCTCTGTTTTCATTGTCAGCTATAACTAGTTACGGTACTCAAAGAAGTATGTGTTACACATAACGGTTTGCTTTTCTTAAAAGTAATTTTCTATGTGATTTAATTACTTGATGGAGAAAGTAATTTGTTACTTTTGGATTACTCCAGTAATACACACACACACACACACACACACACACACACACACACACACACACACACACACACACACACACACACACACACACACACAGATACATGTGGGAACACATGCATCTGTGTGTGTTTGTTAAGCACTCTGGTGATGCAACTCAGATTTCGTTGTGTTTTCAAATGAAGTGACAATAAAGGCTTTGAATTTGAATAAATGACCAGAAACACATTTTCACATAATTACCAGTTCCATACACTGACACAGATTCTTATCCTAATGAGGCCACATACTGTCTTTCTTTTAGTATGTGAAAAGCCTTCAAAACAAAGAGACTTAAAATTGCCACAATGATTCTAGACACATTTACTGGCACAAACGGAGTCTACTACAAGGCTGACGGCTAATCACTGATTTTATTACCTGTCAAAGTTCAGCTCTGGCTGCTGGGCTGGGGTCAGCAAACACTAAGCTTTAAGATCACTTTGGGTTCCTCACCATTAAGGTGCGACCGTGGCTCAGGGGGTTGGGAATCGCATCTGTAACCAGAAGGTCGCCGGTTCGATTCCTGGGCTCTCTGTCCTGGTCGTCGTGTCCTTGGGCAAGACACTTTACCCTACTTGCCTACTGGTGATGGCCAGAGGGGCTGATGGCGCGATATGGCAGCCTCGCTTCTGTCAGTCTGCCCCAGGGCAGCTGTGGCTACAACTGTAGCTGCCTCCACCAGTGTGTGAATGTATGTGTGAATGAATAGTGGTATTGTAAAGCGCTTTGGGTGCCTTGAAAAAGCGCTATATAAATCCAATCCATTATTATTATTATAATGCAAGTAATGACATTGTAATTGTTTTGTAATTAGTACAATAACGCTTTACTTTACGTCCTGACCGTAACACATTTTATAGGTCTATTTTTCATGTATGTATGGATTGAGCTATTTTAAAGTCCAACTCTATATTCAGAGCTCCTCTCCTGGTCTCAGTATGTCAGAGCACTATTTTTAAAAAGATGTCAAAACACAGAAGAATAGTGTTAATTAATTTCCAGCTCCACAATGATTGAAGTTTTAATAAAAATATACTTGCCCTATTATTGTCCTATTTTTCCTCCTTGTAAAGGAATAATTTCCCATGCTTATCACTTTTCCTATTTTCTCAGGATCATGACACCTCCTCTGTCCACTTCACTTGTTTTCTTATCTTGTGCACTCAAGACACGTCTGCATTACATGGTTTTGGTTTTGATATGTGACTGAATGAGTTTCCCCTCTCTGGGTACCTATAACATTAGTGTTTCTCCCTCCTATGCATTTTTAAAAATATCTTTGTAGTTTTCTCCTATTTCATTTTAAACTCTTATTAGTAGTTGCTAGAATCTCTTTTGGATTAGTCATAGCTGTAAGGTGAGACATAGCATGTACCTGGCAAGCTGGGACCAAAAAAAAAAAGAAGTAAAAACAGAATAGGCAAAGGGGTAAAAATCATAATGGGCCAGGTATTATCTGACCAACTTTTATGAAATGGTTTGTTTCCATAGTTTAATAGTTGAATATGTCTAAGAATCTGCTAAGACATCAAGAAATATGATATGAAGAATATGAAGAAATTGGTGTTGGGATAATGGCAAATCAGATAACATTTAAATTCTCATAAATTGTTGTGCCAGTAAGATGTGTGTGGTATCTTACTAGTTCTTTCATATCTCATGCAATCTGTATAAAGTTATACAGGAGGCAACCTGCTTCTGTCCGACTCAGTGACTGCAGTCACTGTGAAAATAATTGGTGAAGGTTTGACCCGTCGTTCCTGATGTGTGGAGTCTTCATTGTCTGTGGCTCACAAGTCCATCCCCAGCTCCAATATAGCACTACATGTCAGCTGTAGATGCCAACAGATTTGAGATTTATCACGGTAAGCCCCAGTATTATCACAAACAGATTGGCTGTAAGTGCCAACTTGACTCAATTCATTCAAGATCTGACTCTCTTATTGCGCTTTTAACCCTGTTGTATTGTTGTCTTGACCTACCAAAGTTGGTGTGAAGTTGGCAATGCTCTTCAAGTGGTTTCACACTTGGTTCCTGTCTTGGATGTGACCGTTTGAAAGGCAAGAATCTTGATTGCACATCTGTTTTCCTTATTGCGACTGTATCCTTATTGTCATTAATAGCACCCATGTTAGTTTTTACCCTGGTTTTATGTATCTTAGAAATGACCTTAAGTACAATTTAAAAATATAAATGTATAAATTAAAAAAAATTAAAAGATTGGGGGGATAAAAAAAACACTCCTATAAAAAAAAAGAAAACACAAATATTTTAGCAATTTGTCAGAAAGGTGTTTGAAACCATAAATAAACTGAATTCAGGTTTTATTCCCAAATTTGAGCCAGCACACTGCTCAATTACTCAAGCATGACAGTCAACCACTAACTCTAATAAAATAAAAAATAAATGCAAGTGCTTTACTATTTTTTCTGCTTTTTTTAATGAAACAGTAAATTGAAAACTTCATAGATGAGAACATATTATTTATTTTAGTATTAAATAATATGTATTTGGTTAAAAAGCTTATTTGAGCACTTATAATGCAATTATTGAGCACTGTATATTTAATAATAGTAATAATTCATGGAATGATTGGCTCCTTACAAAACAGGCTGGTAAAATTTAAAACTAATATTCAAATATATCAAATATTTAAGCCTCTGAAAGGAGCTGCCTTTCAGAAAAACCAAAATAAATGAAGAAAAAAGCAACAAAAACACAGTCCTGCAACACACCTTTTCTGTTTCGGGTGCACTTGTGGATATCAGTATCTTCTGCTCACACTTGTACCACCAACTCAGTTTCCCACACTTTCACAAACGGATAAATCGACTGGGATACACTTAGACTGCATGCATCTCTATTTCACACTGACATGGGTGCGCAATCGCATCCATATCAGTGAGTATTTTCCACTTACTTGGATAGGCATACAAATAAGCTGAAAGATATATGTCCACAAACTTACAGGAAGCCTGACGCATAATGAAGCTCTTGACATGTGGAAATACAAACACACACATGCCAGTCGGCAGTGTTTTTGTCACTGGAAAGGTCAGACAGAGCGGGTGTGCGGTGATTGCCATAGTGACCTGGGTAAACACCAGTGTCATTGTAGTCCTTGCCCATCATCTTGCAATAAGCCATGTTGTTGGTTTAGCGCACACTGTGTACTTTTTTAACTCTGTCTCACACAGACACACACAATATACATGCTTATGTTAGGTAATCCCTCAGTTGGTCATCATTGTTTTCTTGAATGAAGTGACACACACACACACACACACACACACACACACACACACACACACACACACACACACACACACACGTACTCATGTACAAGCTGATGACCTAACAATGCAGGCAATATTCTAAATTAAACATCATGTAGGTTAATGTTTGATTGATGACATCGACTCCAGTGACTCGTCTTTATGAACAGGACATCCTGTAATATTGTTTTTGTCACTGGACAGTAAAACAGTGAGTCTGTATTAGAGTGTGTCTAATAGTTTTTGTGCATTTCTTTTTTTACACTTAACATTACCATTTATTTCCATTTGTTAATTTTTGTCTACATTTTAGCCTCCAGTCGTTTGCTCTTTGTCCTTTCTCTCTGTTTCTTCTGCTCTATTTTCTCTCTCATTCTCTGTCTCGTTTCTTCTCTTGTAAAGCTGTTTGAATGTGCCGTGGCATGCCAGAGTCTGAGTGACTCACCATGTGGGATTGTGCTGCCAACGAGAGGACTGGCTAATAGAGATTCCTTTTGGATTGGATTATTCACCGTCAGTGTGTGCACGCCTCATTTTACTATGAAGTTCTTTTTATAATCACATTTTTTAAAGTAAAATGACACATCTGTGTTTGACTTTCCTTATTTTAGAGCTACTGGAGTTGCAGTTATTGCTTGCCTTTTTGTCAGGATAACTTAACCAGTTCAAAGGTGAAAGTCATCTCTGTTGGATGGGTTGGAAGACATTTCTACAAGTTCCCTTGTATCAGTTATTCTTAATCACTCTGGAATGCACTAAAAGGCATAGAAGTCTACAAAAATAGGAGCAGTTTCATTTTCAAGAGTAAATGTCTCATTGATAGACTTAAGGCAGCTGTTGTTTTGCATCTTTGGGCATGTGGGAATACTTTCTTCACGGGTGCATCCTAGTGACAGAATCCATGGCTACATTCCCCTGTCTATTCTAGGTCTTGCTCGAAGAGTTACAGTAGAAAGGTGACTGATGGTGGTGAGTCAGAGAATAGACACAAACACACACACACAACACAACACACACACACACACACACACACACACACACACAC
This sequence comes from Haplochromis burtoni, assembly GCF_018398535.1. Taxonomy (NCBI): domain Eukaryota; kingdom Metazoa; phylum Chordata; class Actinopteri; order Cichliformes; family Cichlidae; genus Haplochromis; species Haplochromis burtoni. The sequence goes on from NW_024582738.1 coordinate 233,857, forward strand.
ACACAACCTGAAAAGAAAGAATAGAAACTGGAGAATCTCTTAGTGGTCCTTCGGTTTTTTCAAGGCGTGGTGGTAATTTTGTATTTAGACTTGTGTTCCAGTAACCACTAGACTAAATAAGCACCGTAGCACATCATAGTTCACTCTAACTCATAATGTATACACTAAATAAAAGCGTAGTTCTCCACTTATGTATTTGGAAGACAACTTCAACCTGCTCAGTAAGTGCTTTGTGGTAATCCCGGGCTTGTACAGATTTTATCAGTCAGGTTCCTTCAGCTGTGGAGGTCTAGTATCACAGAGATTGGTTGAAGAACGAGGTCAGCTGTGCTTTCAGTGGCAATAATGAACTGTCATTGGTACCTTTTAGCTTCACCTTGAAAAGTTTATCATCACAGTTCATGGTTTTTCATGAAATTTCAGAAGATGGTTCAAATAGTTTTTTAAGCTAATAATTTAGATTTGAAAAATAACCAAAGAGAGAATTTCACTTTGGCATAGAAGAAGGGGTGAGGGACTCAAAAGTTTCACTTATTTGTATTATTATACTGTATTTATTATAGCAGTTGTAGGTGCAAGGTAGGGTTTCTTATGTTTTTTTGTTTGTTTATTATTTATCTGTTGTCACAGCAGTGTACATTCAAATCACTCATTTACTATAAGATTAAACAGCTGGGAACGTTCTCTAAAAAGGGAAGAAATATCCAAAACAAAATAACAACATACAGTTGTAAATCAGTTTTCACTTTTCTTTGGCTAAGGAAAGAGCTTTGGTCCCGAATAATCCCTAGTAATACAGTAGCCTAAGACATTAGCTTAAGGTACTAGGATGAAATTCTAAACTCAGTTGAGAAGCTTCATCTAACAGAGATGAACTATTATTTTCTATTATTTTTCAGTGACATCCTGTCCCTCACTGACTCAAGACACCTCCAGTTTCTCAACACTGACCTTCTGAATCAGTTTGTTGGTTCTGCTGGCATATCTGGCACTGTTGCTAAGCCCACCAGCAGAAAACAGAAAAGTAAATAGCACTTGCTGCTACAGACTGGTCTCCAACATCTTGAAGATCTGCAGGAACAGTTAACCAATTTCAGATTCACTCTTTAAACTAGGGATTTAAACTCTGACAGTTAACTGTTTCGAGGGTATGATGCAGCCTTCCATAATAGAGTGACTTATTAACCACAGCTAACTTGTGGAAAAAAATGTCCACAAATGAGTGACTTGTTAACTACAATTGTGGTGAAAATATTCTTCAATGAACAAATGTTTTAAACCCAGGAAATCATTCATAACCATCCATAAATATTGTTTATTTACTCGTGTAGTTGAAATCCTGGTCCTGGATGTCAACACAGAGAATGAGCAGGAATGTGTTGCTTATTAATGAGAGGACAGATTAGCTTTTTGGTCTCAGGGAGAAGCATTGTCTCCAAGTATTAGGGAAGAGGAATTAGAAATGTTTGCGTAAATATATTTACTGGACCTTGTACTGTCTGGCAACAGAGATGGAAAATCCCTGATCAGGAAAACACAAGCAGGGAGGGAGAAAATGAGACCTCTAAAGTTTTGAGAGGGGTAGGCAGAGATAAGAGGTGTGAATGGAAAAAATTATGTGGAAGTGAGTTCAGCATTATCTGCTCTGGTGGCTATGGATAAAAGAAGGACGTGGAATATGGTAAGATATTTTAAACAATGACATATTTATGTATAGTAATCCTTGAGCATTCTAGCACCCGAGGAAGGCACTATAAAACAGGAAAAACCTGGGGAAAAAAGCAACAAAAAAGACAAGGCAAGCAGTTGTAAAGACCTTTTAAGTTTCCCATATCTGAGGCACTGTTTACATCTACTCAGTTAGTTAAATTGATAGCACTTAAGTGAATTTAAAAACGGTTGTATTATTCCAGTAGAGGATTAAGCTGGTCTGGATACATATTTAAACAATTGCTTGAAGGGCAGTGACATTACAGCTGTATGGACAATATATTGAAATACTCAACACTCATTTTATATAGCTGTGCATTACTTAATTTGTTTACTTTTGTGTCACTTTTTGCATTACTTTTCTGCTATTCTTGCAATTATTAGTGCAAAGTTGATTAAAAACGAGCCCAACTTTACTCAATGTCTTTGTGACCGCAGTTCTACTGTAGAAACAGGCAGCATTTCCTTTGGTGGATGCCCATTTCAGCAAGACTATAGTTACAGTGGGTTGTTATTTTAATTTCTTGGATGGGTTGGTCCAGTTCTTGGAAGGAGTAGCCACTTTTTGAAGAATGCCACATAATGCAAAGTACTTCCCAGCCTTAGAGCTGCATGCCCTGCTTTTAAATGATACTAATCCACTATCCCACATTTTTCCCTGTTTGATTTTTAGGAAATCGCATTATGTATTCATAAACTTGGTAGTTTAGGTTAGATGAGCTTTTAAGCTCAGTCACAGATTTTCTGTTGATTGCGCTGTTAATAAGCTATTTTGGCAAGGCTCAGTTTTCTTAAACATTTGCTCACTCAACTCAAATTTGGCCTTTTTACAGTGTGGAAAATGTGGCCAAGGTCCCATTGCTGAGCGGAGTAAGGAAAACAAGCACGTGTCAAGGTCTTAAACAGTAAGCAACTAGCTTAGAGTGTTGTATAGATAACACTGCATTGCCACATGATATGCATCATTGGGAATAGAGTGCTTCTATGTTCCTTTATAGAGTTTTAACCTCCTAAGACCCGAACTCTTCCACGGCATGCATTTTTAATTTCTCTTTGATATTTGGGCATATTGGGGCCCGATGAATGTAAAAACAAAGAATTACTAGATTTTTTTTTTTTTTTACCTTATTTTTGTTTTTATGAAAAATCAGAGCCATATGAGGATATTTGTTTCAAATTTTGATTGAACAGTAGCAGTATAATGTCCTCGTAAGTGGATATCAGGCACTTGTAGAGCAAAATTGAGTATTTTGGTCCAAATAACCCAAAATGTGATGTCCACATATGTGGACGCCAGGTCCTTGGAGGTTAAAGGACGTTTAAATGGTAAATGTATTTGTATAGCGCTTTACTAGTCCCTAAGGACCCCAAAGCGTTTTACACATTCAGTCATTCACCCATACATTCACACACTGGTGATGGCAAGCTACATTGTAGCCACAGCCACCCTGGGGCGCACTGACAGAGGCGAGGCTGCCGGACACTGGCGCCACCGGGCCCTCTGACCACCACCAGTAGGCAACAGGTGAAGTGTCTTGCCCCAGGACACAATGACCGAGACTGTCCAAGCCGGGGCTCGAACCGGCAACCTTCCGATTACAAGGCGAACTCCCAACTCTTGAGCCGATTTATGGGTGGTTTAACCTGGATTTTATACAGATATGCATGCTGTACTTCTCCTTAACCTCCACTTTTCAAATGACTCACTGTACAAATTTTTTCTTGTTTATACGTTTTGTTAAAAAAATTATTTAAAAACTTGAACAAAACAAAACTTGAACAAAATGATTTAGCCTATGGTATGATGAGGAATGGGCGATGAAATATTTACTCAAACAAACAAAGATGTTCAGAATATGGATGTTTTACTGTGTAGAGAGTATAGCCAAGCACTCATTGAGGAGTAAAGTAGTTAAAAAAAACCAAAAAACAATTTATTCAGGTCTGAAAAAGCTAGCAGGCTAGAGATGGTGGACAGTCATCAATATGAATACCTCGTGTGAGATATCAGGTTAGAATTTGTTTTATCCAAGGATCTGAATAAATATTCCCTTTACCCATTCATGTCTGTCAACAAATATTTACCTTTTTTCACATTAGACAACAGTAAATATGACAATGTCGCCCATGAGAAATTAAAACTGTTTCAGGACATAGTGTACCTAACATTGTTGACTTTGTTGATCTCATAAAGTGATAGCTTTAGACACCAGTATCCATTCTCAAATAGCTGCCCAGAGTTTGCACTAGACCTTATTTATGTTTGTTTTTTGAAATAAGGAAAAAATCCTTGGATGTCTATAGTGGACTTTGTGTTTGTGTGTTTTGTCTTACAGTAACATTCGACTTGAGCATGCTACACATGTTAGATAAGATAAGATAAGATAGAACTTTATTAATCCCTTGGGTGGGTTCCTCTGGGAAATTCGATGTTGTGCTAGTCCTCCACCTGGTAGTTGGTAATGTGTTCTTCTAGTTTTGTTCTTTAGTGGTGGTAGGCAGACAGCTAATACATGCATCACAACCACCTTCTGCTGTTAGTATCTCATTAAATAATAGTAAAGATTGGTAAAACATAGAAAATACATATTTTAAGACCATTCCTGCATAAACCACTGCTGTGCAAAGGTTGAATTGTCACTACACTTTTGAATGTGGGACCTCCATCATTGGACTCTTCAGCACATACTGTAGTGCAATAGGCAAATCATAATATAGTGTAAAGTTTCATAATACTATTATTATATGAATTAGTGTTATAATACCCAAGTGTTGGGTAGCTGCACCTAAGTAATGTAGCTAAGTCTGTGTAAAAATGGAGATCGCAGTCTGAGGTTTAAAGTTGCTGAGTGTGTGATGTGTGACATTACGGCACTGAATGTAACACTGCTGTGCCAGAACACCAGTGGAAAGTGGAGTCTTTGCTCCCCTATCTGGTTTTCAAAAACATCTTTAGGCGATTCAATTTTGCGAGACACTGATGGTGCCTTAGTTTTTTGGCAAACACACATGCTACACTTACTAGAAAGGAAGCAGTACCAATGGATCAGTCTGATATTTTCCTTAAAAATTTTGATTGTTAAAAGATGTTATGAAAAAAAAATATATAAGATGATTTAAATCAGCTGTAAATTTCTGATAAATGAGTTTGTAATCATGGGTTTAAACTGTTTTAACCTGGAACTGAGCTTGTGCCAGTACTAACAAGAAGATATGGCTGAACATATAAAAGTAGGACTTCTAAATCTAAATAAATGGTTTCTGATTATCTGAAATTATGTAGAGCTAAAATGAATTTACTTTTTTTAGGGTTTACTTGTCTTTTGTGACAAAGTAGTCAGCTTTATAGTTTTGCATAAGTTTCGTTACTTAAAAATATTTTAAAATTGTGTCACATAACTTCAAATAGATAGCAAATGGTCTTTAAAATGGAGGCATTACAAAGTACATTGTACAATACTTGGTACAGCAGCTTGAATGTGTGAATCCAGTGAGTGAATATGATGAACATTATCTCTTCGAGATAGCTGATCTGCACTGATGCTGCTTAACGGCATAATTAAGTATCTTTAGTCCAATGGTGTGGGTTTACATGGCAAACAATAGGTGTGAGTGTTTCGACACCACTACACCCTACCATTGTGTTTTGCCCTGTGTATCACTATGCTTTTGTTTTGCTCTGAGATCATTATGCAGTCGTCATCCTATTTGGCTTACATTAAGTCCTACCATTAACTGTATTATTTTATTCACAACACTCTAAATCAGTGTCTAAAATTTACTAAACACATCGTAACCATTGCTTAGACATTGGCAAACTCACAGCACTTACATCAGCCAAACACAACACCTTCATGTCCAGATGAAAGCTGATTATTTATTTTATGGTTTAAACAAACATATGATCTCTTTTGCTGAGATGCCAAGAACCAGAGGTGAATGGTTTAAAGTGCTTTTGAATAGACATCGACATATTTGTATTGCTAGTATAACACAAAATTATGATGGAAGTATTGTGATTCCTCAAAATCTGCTGTAAATGGTAACATAGTGAACTATGAATTATTTTTTCCACTATTTACAAAAGTAAAATAGGATTCATTATTAAATTGATTTGTAGTCTCAACAAATGATATTTTGCAACCTATTCTTTTTTCATGTTTGTCTAATCCACACACATGCTATGTTGAGAATTACGACAATGATTGAGAAGGTAGCAGTGAAAATGTCTGTTGTCTAAATTTTGGCGCACAGTGAAAAAAAAAAAGCCATTAACTAAGAAAAAAAGACATTGATGTCAAATAAGAGTTTATGTCATGTCTTTTGTGTCATGTATTGCTAAAATCTTGCCGTAGGTATTATTATAGGAAACAAAAAGTATGTCTGAAGCTTTTTGGAACAAACTTTTTTTCCCCCTGAAACGAAACAATGATTCCTAGACTCAGATTGCTTTTTTTAAGGTGGTCTTTGGAAAGGATATACGATATTGTGCAGAAGTCTTGAATCACAGCTAATTTTTAGGGTGAATTGTTCTTTACTTTGTGAAGAACTTTTTCTTTTCTTTTCTTTTTTTTCTTTTTTTTTTTTTTTTTACCGAGTTTTACAATTTTTTTTTTAAAGTGCTATTGACTAATAGCTCCCCAGACCCTTTGATAGGAGCAGCCTGTCATTAAAGTACAGTTTGTTTCCATTTAGTTGAACCTGTCAAAAATGTGAGATAAGACAGTTTGACAGGCAAATAGTATTTTTGTGCCAACAAGATGATTCTCAAAAAGCTATTAGCTTAAAACTTGGGACATCTTGTTATAGTGTGAACTGTATCCTTAAAAAACTGGACAAGTGCAAGGCGAAAGAAGTTGCACCAAAAAAAGAGCCAAAATCCTATTTACAGCTAAGGAAATTGGGGGGGGAATCCAGCAAAACCTGACACAGGACCTGAGAGATGCACCTTTAGCTGATTCGTCTGCTGTTCACTGAAGCTTTTTAAGAAAGGGCACCAGTGAGAAAAGACTGACGTATTCCAAATTACACAAGAACTGGATTGAAAATCAGTGGTAATAAGTGTTAAGGACTGATTAATCCAAATGTCAAATACCTGATTCTAATTGTTGTTGATATACACAGAAGAGGTAAGGGGAGAGGAACAACAGTGAGTGTCTACAGTCATGTGTAGACTCTCACAGTTGGAGGCTCTGTCATGGGTTGGGGCTGCATTTCAACCAGTGGTTTTGGGGATTGTATCAAAATTGATATAATTATGAACTCAGAAAAATACCATGAGATTTTGATCCACCATCTGGAAACCATCTGATTGGCAGCGGCTTCATTTTCTTCAGTATGACAACAATCCCAAACACACTGCTAATGCAATAAAAGCATACCTGGATAGAAAAACACAGTGGAGCACTATCATCCATGGATTGGCCTTTCCAAAACCTGGATCTCAGCATTGTTGAAGCAGTGTGGGATGACCTTGGCAAAGATTGAAGCAAAATGCAGCCAAGATCCAAAGAAGAGCCCTAGAAAAACATCGAGAAAATAGGGTGCATTTTGCACAACATTGTATATAAGCTTAAAAGTCAAAGAACTTCTAACCACTCTCTTTGAAATGTTTCTCACTGTTATGCTATTCTATAATGACCATGCCATAAAACTGTAAATATTAAAGAAACTTGACTATAAGGTGGTGATGTTAGTATATGTACTCATGGAAAAATCTCGAGTGTACATTAGACTAAAAAGAAGAAAAAAAGAAATAGTCCCCTGGATTTGGAGGTGGAGGTTAATTAATCCAGCACTTGATTTCTCCGCCTACTCCCTTCTTTGTGTTTCTTGTTATCGTCGGATTTCATACCACGAAAAGACTGTTAGATAAGCTCACTGAAGGTCTCTGTGGCCTTCTAACTCGCTCCTGATATTTTCTTTCATGAACCATGTTTCTCTCTGACATTGAAAGAAGTGCAGTTTCTGTACAAATAAAAGAAGTTTGTTCTTACCTCATTGTGATGACTTCACCAGGCAGGATTAACCCACAATCAACCCTACATTTTCATTTATACAAACATGACATTGAGCAGTTCAAAAGAGTGAAGTTGAATTATGAGTAACTTTATAACATTATAAAATCATTGTGCTTCTCATTCTTTGCTGTGGGTCAAACCAATTTTTCTGGATTTATTTTTAATTTTTTTTAAACATGCCTGATTAAACATTTTTATATGTTATTTACTGATGTGTGTCTCATATGGATAAAGAAGCAGTCAGGAAGGGTTCATGTGACTGTCCCTGAGCTTGTGTGGAGTTGGAACTTTCTTTTTCTTTTTTCTTTTTTTTTGAAGTCCTTGCTTGCCTTGTCTGTTTTTTAATCACACTACACAGGAAGACATCCATAGTTTTGCGTCCTGTTGTTTAAAGTAAAATTGTTGCAAGTTATGTAGTTATGTAACAAAGGATAAAAGCATTTAAAGCTCAGTGCACTTTCTCACATTCACACATCTGACCAATCATTGTGTGAAATATAATGAGAGGGTTTGCTGAAATGATCTGGTTTCTGAAAGTTCCAACAGGAAGTTTTTAGAGAGTATCATCCCCTTATCTCATTTCGCAGTTTCTACATATTTGATTTTTTTTCCCCCTCGCCTCCTCTCTGTGTGCGTCAGTCCCTCCTACCTCAGACACAGGAGGAAGAGATGCGAGGAGATAGGAGTCGAGGCAACTGGCATTTTACAAAATGAGACATTCTTGGTTGGCAGCCGTCAGTTTAAAGCAATGTCAATTAGCTATGACGGGTGGCACGGCTGCACCATGCTTTGCCTCTTGAATACACTTAATAGTGTTCCAAAAATTTTATAGATTTAATTTTATACACAATGCTAAATTGCAATCAAGCTGTACTTTGCATGTAGTGCTAATTAGGAAATGTAGCATGCCAACAGTGCAGATGCAGACATCATCATGCCTCATATCTTAGTTTAAGCATGCCAGCAGATAATTAGACTTTAGCTCCAATCATCACAGTGATTGGAGCCTAAACACTGAACCTTCATGGTCTTAAATTCAGAACATGTGGAAAAAGAAATGGAGAATTTATAGAAAACTTGAAGATAGATGAGTTCTCCAACACATGTGGAGCTGACGATCTTTTTTTTTTTTTGGCAAATGGAAACCTAGAGTCTTGTCCAACATATTTTCACTTTTGTTTTATTTGGGAAATCTGTTTTTAATTTTGAGGAGAAAAAAATCTCTCAACAGTTCCACCACTGAGAGATGGAGGCAAACAGTGGTCTTGGCCAGGCTCTATGCATTTTTGGACTTGGATAGTTTCTGATACTGAATTTTCAGTAATAAGGAAGAAGCATGTACGGCATGATTTGTCAAGTAATTGCATGGAACATGTTTCTAAGCCATTTATACATCGGTATGTAGTTTCTGCTGTGAGGAAACTGACAAAAGAAATGGAAAATTCAGGTTGTTTATGGGCACATTTTTGTTTTCATACCAATTTTCTTGTACAAAATGGACCCAGAATGGTGGTGATGATGATGATAATGCTGCTGCTGCTCATGTTAATGCTTTAAAATAACTCCTAATCATAATGCTACCTCTATTCCTGACTCGATCTCTCTTTCTTTCTAGATGCCAGGCCTTTTGTTCAGCCCTGTGTGTCTGACAGTCATCTGGTTTTTATCGTGGTCACTGTGTCCCAGTTGTGCTCAGATCTGGACCGATGAAGGTGAGACACATGCGCACACACAAACTGCATTTGAACACTTTGCGGAAAGACCTTTTCTGTTTTAACAAGAAGATCTGTGACAGTGCACTTTCAAATTCATGTGCAAACACATGTACTTACACACATATTGTGTTAAGGATCAGGGACAGATTCCTGTGTCAGCTATTTTGGGTGCTCTTGACTTATCTTGACTGCAAGTACTTGTGAGATATAAAGCTCCTGCAACAGAATGGAAGAAGGAAACATATTTTTAATTTCTTTTTTTTTTTTAAACCCAGTGCATTTACTATGAAAAATGAAATTGTTAGAAGAGCCGTGACCAGAGAAAGTCTCATTACTCACTTTTGTTCCAACAAGAATTTTATTGTTGAGCCTTTTTGGCCTTAGTGCACAGATTTCTACAGCATTGAGATTCTTTCTTTCTCACTTTCTTTTTTTCGTAATTACTCCAACAAAATGAACAGCTTGCCCATAGACCTTCAGCTGAAACTGTCAAAATGTTTCCTTTTCAGTTCTCCTTTTTTCCCCCTTCTTTTCCCTGCAGCAATTCCACACTCAGTTTTTATTGTCTGGAAAAAACTAAGTTTCACACAGCTTGCAATTTCTGTGTCCACCCTGCCATCGGATTTCAATGTTAGGAGAGACCTGCAACCTTCCTGTGTGTGTGTGTGTGTGTGTGTGTGTGTGTGTGTGTGTGTGTGTGTGTGTGTGTGTCCATGTATGTGGGTATGTGTACTTAAATGCACATTTATGTGTGTGGTTTTATGTCTGTGTGCGCCTGTGCACATGTCTGGGTCCTCTTGCCAGAGGCAGAATCAGATATGAGTGGAACGCTGCGGGTTTGGGGAATAATGTACTTCACTGCCAATAAAACATGAATACACACATTCAGACCAGCCAAATCTTTGAGCTGCACCAAGGCCCCGGGTAGGAGACATACATGCTCACACACTCACAAACGCAGAAACAGAGGGAGGATTTTGTGTGTGTGTGTGTGTGTGTGTGTGTGTGTGTGTGTGTGTGTGTGTGTGTTTTCAGTGGTTGAAGGGGAAAAGAAAATCTGGGTAAAGCTGTTGGGAGAGGCTCTACAAGAACAAAAGTGGAGGGAAGGAAAGTATTACACAGAAGATGAAACAATACGAAAAGATAAAGGTGAAAGGTAATATTTAACCTACTACGCTTGTTTTGTTATATGGACACAAGTGGGGTTGAATGATTAAACCTTTTTATATAGAAGTTACAGTTAAATGGCTACTGGTTTAGCTTGCAGGTTAAGCAGGTACCCATATCCCAAAAGGCTAAATGCAGCAGCCCAATCTCAACTTGGACCCGAGGGCCTTTGGTGCATGTATGCCCTCACACGCTTTCTCCCTGTTTTCCTGTTTTCTGTTCACTGCACAATGCACACGTATCTAATCAAGTTGGAAAGTTGAAATGCATAATTAAAATAAGAAATTGCAATGCAATATATTCATTACACATAAATTGAAATGTTGCATATCTTTTCTTTTATTTTGATAATTATGACTTGTAGCACATGGAAATTAGAAATCAATTATCTCAGATTATTAGAACATTTACTAAGATCAATCAAAAAAGGATTTACAATAAAGAAATATATAACTTCTAAAAAGTATGTCTTATTTGCTTGTGGCTCCTTTACCATGAATCACTCAATCACTGCTGGGTAGCTTTGATAACATACCTTAGCTCACCTGTATTTTGGAGTTGGTTATTTCTCATCTTTCAGACAAATACCTCTGGCTGTCCAACAAAGCACAGTAGTGACATCAGGAAACAATTTGGCAGTAGTTTGGGCACCATGGGGAAATGCCAAGTCCTACTGGAAAAGGAAATAGTTGACTTTAGACTTTGGATAAAACCAACCACCACCAACATCGGTTGATGGTATGGCACGCCAAATCATTAAAGACTCCAGAAATGTCAGTCTGTACTTCAAACACCTTGGATTCTGTGCCTTCAAGTCTCTAAGACCTTGATCTAGCAATCGCAAAAGTAAAGTATTTATTTATTTTTCAGAAATCTGTAGTTTTGTTTTTTGGATTTTTTTTGTTTGAGTTTTGCCTGAACCCTTACAAGCTTTTTTTCTTTTAATGTTTCCAGATCTTACTCATTAAGTTGTTGATTGAAGAGCAATTAAACTGATCAAATTAATTCAAACCGTAAATAACAAGATGCAGGCTTATTTTTATTTCCATTATTGAAACTGGAGAGCATTTTTCTCATTTTGAAAGTTTTAGATGTATCTTTCTATCACAGCTCTGTTTCTAATGTCACTCAGCTTTGTACTCTCCTCTTTGAGCATTTATCTCCTACGCTCAAAAATATAAATGCAACCACAAAGTCACTGTGGATCATTGTTCCTCTTTTCCCAGCGGTCTCATTTTGCACAGCTACTAACAGCAGGAGTGCCAGTGAAAACCAAATATTGAAACTGCTGTCAGTAAAGTCGTCATCTTGAGTATGTGTCAAATTTAATTTAGGATTTACTTAGTTGGTCCCCAAAGGGCATACGCAGTTGTTATGAGAGGGGGAAAAATAATATATGTAACAACATATAGTAGATGCCTCTTCTTCTCCATGTGATTTCTGAACATAAAAGGAGGTTTCAGCTTAATGAAGCCACTTTATTAAGTTTGTTACAAGATAATAAGATACAAAAAAGCTGAATTAATGGAAAATGCAGAATCACAAACCTGGGGTAGATTGTTTGCTACCAAGGGAGGAGAGGTCGGCAGGGAGTATGCATGCCTGAGTGATTGAGGTTAACATTAATGAAGGTGTGTTCGTGGCAGACTGGCAGTCAAAGTGTTTTTGTTTTTTTTTTCTTTTCCTTCACACTGAATCTACTATAAATGCTGGCATTCACTTTTTGTAGCCAAGCTAAACATACACACAGATACTCATACTGGAGATAGTGTATCAAGTTTGCAAATCACTACAGCCACCTCAAATATTTGCTCAGGTATACACTAGTCTTAGTATTCCTTCAAATCTGCACCACCCTGCAATTTTGTGTGACAGCATGTTGTAGTTTTGCAGATTACAAAGAATATTACTGATATCAAAATTTCATATCCAGAGTCATTAGTATCCATTGTTGCTGGATTTAAATTGGAGATTGATCTTTAAAACTACAAGGTTACATCTGTATCTAATCTTACATTGTTTAATAAATAATATACCAAAAAGCCCTAAACTGTTAGGTTGCCATAGTTGTCTATGGATTAAAGCATAGCTGCAGCAAAGCTGGTGAAGAGGAGGATATCAGAGATAAAACCTAAAAAATCTCAGCAGATAAAACTAAAGTTATCTCCATTATTCAATACAGCAGTAATTTGAAATAGAAATAAATACAAGTCACCGTGAAATATGTTACTGTGTCTTTGTGAAGTTAAGACTGGGAAACCAAGGTGATTTTGAGTCTTCTGTAATCAATGAGTGAGCGTTATCAACAAGAAAATTTAAGGTTCCATATTGTAGAAAGTGAACACTTTTCATATTACAGCACTTCCAAGTTTAAAACTCTCACACGACCTGCCGTACTGTCTCCTTTTGTAGAAGCCAGTACGACAGGATGTTCCTGGTATTTTGGTGAAACGTTTCACTGATCCTCTGTCCATTATTAAATGGTTCCCAGATTGGATTTGCTGATACACAGTAATATTACTTTAATGATGGAGCAGCTTTATACTGTGAGCCAAAGTCTCCTCAGCCTGGTGTCTGCAGGATCCCTTGCCTTGTATGGTCATGTTATTGTGACACGGCAGAATATACTGTAAATGGTGCCGCTTGAATCACATTAATACAGACAATGCTGACACATGGTATGTTAGATTGTGCAATGTGCAGATACCGCAAGCCAGACAACACAGTGCTTTAATATTTTATGCAATGTCTGTGTTTGCAGTGTCAGGCGAGCAGTATGGGCGCTTGGAGTCGAATGTGACACTGGCATGCAATAATTCGGAAATCAGGTAAGGAAGAAAAAAGAGCAACACACTAGCACACTTGTTGTGGTGTTTGAAAGAGTTGTTCAGTATAGCGTCTCCATGCATTTGCACGCAGAGCAAATTTGTCATAAAGGTTTTGATGATATTAATTTATATACTGAAAAACTGTTAGACTCATTGTTTTTCTTAGTTATTTTCTTACTCAGAAGGTTCATTTTTAATGTCGGTGTCAAAAGAAGTTTGCCATAGTCCCCAGTGTCATCGACCTAGAAACCAGTTTGCGGCCATCTGTTAACTACCAGTCATTAGGGAAGCTGTTTCGAGAGTGGTTGCTGGAGTGTGCTGTGAATTCAATCACTAAGCCTCAGTGATATTGGGTTAAGGCCAGTCAGTCACTGGTAACCACTGGTCGCTGGGGAATTGTGTGTGTATTCCCAGAGCGGTTGCAGGAAATTGCTTACTTTTGCCAGGTTAAATTCATTGCAAAGAAGTACATGTTAATGCCCCCAAAACCTCCTCTGATTACTTTGGTCACTTCAGTTTGCTGCTATTTCCTGTAGTATGTAGGGTAGACATCGAATTGACACACAAAGACTTGCCACTTACTTGCTAAGATGCAGTGCAAATCAGGAAAATATAATGTTGCACCTTTTTAAATGTGTTGGTTTCAGCTGTAAAGCACAATTTTTCAAGTTTTACTACCATTTGGTGGTTTGGTGCAGATAGGCCAGGGTCTTGGGTGAACCATGGGCGAATGCGGCAATCCTCTAGCAACCAAAGCAATCACAAGGAGGTTTTTAGTGCTCCTTCCTCAACCAATTTTAGCCAACAACCACTTGCCAGCCAATAGGAATATATTTTTCACTAGTGACTGGAGGTTGCCAAGTGGTCTTTAGGCCTGCTTAACCGAGGCCTTAATTACAACAAAGAAACTTAACAGCAGATATCTTACTTAAAAGAAAAACCCGTAAGCTTTACAGAGATGAGACAAAAATAAGATACTACACATAACTGAAGCATAATGCCAGCAAATTCCATCAGAAAAGATTCTGAAGAATTAGTTGATTATACGAACATATACTGTGCCGTCCACAGGACTATAGAAACCTAATCTTTTTATGGCGTATACCTAATTGCTCAAATGGTCAGTCTCAGGTATATTCATGCCTTTACTCTACTGCTAAAAGTGTTCATTGTCCTGTAGTGTATTGTATGTGCCTTCATCCTGTTTTTGTCATGCTTGAGTGAAGCACTGGCGTGTTTAACAGTAGTTTTCTGCCCATACAGTTACTATTGGCTTCAATAGCTGCAAGTTAACAGTTATCATTAATTTGGTTAACTTTACTTGCACCTTTCTTGTCATAATGCAGCTAAATAATGTACATGACTTGACATGAATAAGGACGGCTTCTTAATGGCATCAACAAACTGTGCATTTTGTTATTGTTTGACTTACATAGCAGAAGAAAGTAGTGTGTTGCTCAAAAAAAGTAATAAGATGTACTTCTTTATTTTAAACAAAAGGGGGGCTGGCACAATAAAAATGAATGTAATATAACCTGTACTGATGTTGTGTTAGTTGTAGTTTCTTTATAAATGAATGTTGTAGCATGTATGTTTTTGATATTAGGTGCTTACTGTTATTGTTCTAATCTAGGATTGGAGTTGAGATAAAGTCCCCTAAAGCATAATAACCAAAGTCTAACATGTCCCTGACTAGGTTACCTGTGTCGTGGCATCTCAGCCACAGCGCAGTGTTACCATGGCATCAAGTGACACCAAATGGAAGCTTAGTCCTGCTGCGTGTCAACCATTCAGCGCAGGGCACCTACAGCTGCTATGACAACAGTGGGCGGCTCCTCCGTTCTATAAAACTCAGGCTGGGCCGTAAGTGTTCCTGTGACTTGTTAAGCTTGCTCTTAATTTATGGGTTAGCACCATTAAAAAGGTCTGTTCTGTATCTAGTCTTTTGGCATGGGACTGCAGCCTTCAAAAATTCAGTTTTCTAAGCAGAAACCTGCTTGCATCCCTGTGTTACAGGCCTCATGTATACAGTAAGTCTCCCAATCCCCTACAGATCTTAGAGGAAGTTTATGTTTGTGCCCCTGACAAATTCTCATCTCTTTTACAAATTTATCTCAACATGTTTTTATTTCCCTCTGGATCTGCATTTTTAATGAAGGAATTTAACAGGACAACTTACTGAAACAGTGATAATCAGAGCACCAATGCTGGTCCTCAGAGGAAACTGGTCTTATCGTTTATCAATTAGACAAAATTGCCTCCCACTTCCTATAACTGTCTTGCACAGGAAGCATCTCCCTAAGTAGGCTTCCTTTTGAAGTTCAGGGAATTTTTCCATGGTACTGGTCATTCAATATTTTGGTTAATGTGCAGGAAACTAGGGCACAGACACCGAGCTGTTAATTTTAGACTTGAAGACAAGCCATATAAACTTTAAAATATATAACAACTTATAACAGAGCTCTGAAAAACATCACTCCCTTTCTATCCTGAAAATGATCTATGCCTTACTACTGTTCCCCAGATCCCCCTGGGCGGCTGACCATTTCCTGTCAAGTGCCCAATCACACACATGTTCGCTGCTCCTGGGTAGAAACTGTAAAGACCTTTCTGCCAGCAGAGTATAATGCCTCCTTCAGGTAAGAGCTAGTTACTGCACAGAGTTGAATTTTGAATGCAGTGTGTATAGTTTGAGTAGTATGCTAATATATAGTATATATCAAATTATCCTTCTTTGAGTCTGCTGTTCTTCCTCCAACTTGTCATATGGCTCTTAAGCTGGGCACGCATACTTTTGCAAACTGTAGTGTTCTCAAACAGGAAACAATACACATTTAAAGTGTTTTCATGGACTGCAGTAGACACTAGCAGGAACACGACTGACTCTTAAGGACTGCTGAGTAAAGATTAGACATTCAGCTGGTGGACAATTCAACAAATAAATAATAAGTGTAAACAAATACAGTCACAATATGACTTTTCTACTCTGAGATGTAAGCATACTGAAGCACTGAACCACAAAAGGGCTATTAGATCTGTTACCTTTTTGCTGTTGAGGTAAATAATTTCACTTGTGCCATTGTCATTTCTGTTCATTTTATCTTTTGTCTCACTGGTAAATGTTTGGCACACTTCGAAAAAATTCTTATTGGGAAACACTAGAATAGACTGATTCTTAATAATTCATCTGGAATTTACAGACCACACACTACACAGCTTTATCTGGTCACTGTAAACACCATAAGCCTTGGCGGAACAGACTCTCAGAGCTGACATGTACACACTACATTTATATCAGCCTGACATTTATTTAGAGGCTTCAGTATTGAGCTGTGGTGAATTGGTTGTACTATCTTTGCTGTTTTTAGCACATATTTCAGTTGTCATTAACTCTAAATAGCATTTTTTGTGTGTTTTTAAGCAATGGTAAAGAGTGGAGCCCATGCATCGTGGACGTCACCCAGAAGCACTGCGATGTAGTTCACCCTGCTTTCTGGCAGCCCATCCATACCCTTAGAATCACAGAGACGAATGCACTTGGGTCTAAGAATACAACCGCCAGTGTTAAATTACACGAGCTATGTAAGATCACGCTAAACACACTTGTGTAATATAGACCTCATATATACATTACATTTTAAGGATTTTTTTCCCATTTCCAAAATATTACCTGCATTATGAATAAACACACAAAACAAATTCTGGGAACACAAAGTGGAATTTCACACATGCACAGGTAAAGTTAAAGCAAACTGGTGTGTACAGAAGACAATGCATCATGATATCTAATGACACATGCCTGTCTTTGTTACTGCTGTTATGACCATGCCCTTGTGATTCTCATATTATGACCTAATTCATCCTGTTTTGCTGCATCACTGTCTACATTTTCATAGCTGTTTGAGATCTGTGAAAGGCCATTAGATGTTGTTCACCATTTTTCCCATTCTCTGCATTTTTGTTTAACACACAGGTGAGGGCAATATTTAAAACAATGACAATAGTTAATGAAATCATTGAAGTTAAATTGGATTCATTGTACCAGTTGTACCAGGTCATGATTTTGTTTCAACATACTTTATTTCATTAACGTCATTATTTTAGAGTTTTTGATCACCAATAGTAACATCAAAGTAAAACAGCATGAGAGATTTTGTATGTTTTTTGCCCAGTGAAAATAACAAAATATAATACTTAATCAAATTTGATTTAATCCTGTGTTTTCCAGTAAAACCAGACCCTCCAGAGTCAGTGTTGGTGAAGGAACTTGAAGGGTATCCAAAGAAGCTACTGATCTCATGGAGATTTCCCTCTTCCTGGCCCCAGCATGATGCTTTTCCTTTGATATTTCATATCAGATATAGGCCACAGGGCTCTATGTTCTGGTCAGAGGTTCGTAAGCAAGACCGTTGATTTCACTTCAATGTCGATGGGGTTGTAGTTAGGAATAAACTTGAACATGCACATTGGAGAAAATATAAAAAATGTTTCAAATATTTTACCAGCAGTTGAAAATAATTTTTTGATTTCCAACTGATAAAGCACAACTTTCTGCTTTTATAAACTGAGATAAAACATTAAAAGCCGCACAACTGTTTCACTGTTTTTGTTTTGGTAGGTCACTTTAAACACACTACAGCTAAACACAAGGGGGGAAGTGTTGGTCATGAACTTCTGCATTGCGGTTTCTTTGTTTTAACTTTCCAAGTTGACTGCTACCATCTTGTTTGTGGGTGCGTGTGTGTGCTCCTTCCCTGACATGTTTCTCTCTCTTTTTAACCAGATTTACTCTTTGGATAATTCAATTGTAATATGGGACGCTCTGGCAGGCCACCTTCACCAGGTTCAGGTCCGAACCCGTGATGAAATTAACGCGGAGAGCCAGTGGAGTGAATGGTCTCCTCTCCTACTCGGCAGGCCCTGGGAAGGTAGGAGGAAAAATTAAAGTAGTCCGTATCAGTCATTTTATTTTGAGAGTAAATTTACGATGCAAAAAGCGATCAATAAATTAAGGCATTATATAGATTTGATTAAAAGGTAACACGATCAAATAATTATCTTTAAATACACTTAAAGTTGAATCACATTCAGTTAAGAGTAGTAGTAGAACTTTTATTAAAGGCTTTGTACTATTCCTGTCTACTGACTAAAGTAAAAAACTTACTCTGGGCCTGTGTTTGCCTTACAGACTATACCACCCCTGAGCCTGATGTGGAGCCAGAGGACATCTTTACTCTCCCAACCAAATCAAAGCCTGAAGCCTCCACTCCAAAGTCACGGGGTAAGACACCAAATGAAAACTGTTATTACAATCAGTTATGTTGGGGGTCAACTAGAGTGCAGCTAATGTCACTAGATTAGTACTACACCACCTAAGTTGCTACCACAATTACCACAACCCCTTTTAGCACTACTAATATTAGACCTGCTCTGTAACAGTTGCTATTACCGTTTCATTACTAAGTAATTTTAACCGTAAATGATTTTCATTTATTAGCATGTTTTTAGCAGCAGGTAGCACAACAGTGTAGCGGCTCAAATCTTGGATCAGTTCTCGCATACTGATGTTTCTTGATTGTTTTTTTCCGCTCTCCCTCTGTCTAGATTTTACTCAGTTATCTTCAACAGCTGAGAAGCTGAGGCATTATTTACAGTTATTAGAGGAATTAAACACATAGCAGTAGAATGAAAATTATGTTTATATATGCATTTTGCTTTCCTATAGCACTTAGAAAGGTCTTTCTGGTTCTTTGACCCAATAGCCCCTTGAATTAGTGTGGATGGCCTGACCTTATGTTTTGTAAAAGTTTTACAAAACATAAGACATTTTTAACTCGAGAGTCCCAGACTCCGGGTTAGGTTCGGAGAGTAGTCTGGCACTTAGTTGTGGTTGTCAAACTTAAGGGTAAGAGGCTTGGGGATGCGTTAATGTCTGCGATGTCATCACAAAGACAGCCAATTATACATTTCCCTTGTGTGTATGTGTGGTCCTCCTCCTCCCCCTCACACATAGCATGGGGTAGACAGCAGTCACTGTGGAGGAAATACTACTATCAGAGAACAATTTTTAGCCAAAATATGAGCACCTCTTGTCCAAGTGATTTTTAAGTGCACTTGATACTGCACTTACTCCAGTTTCCAGTAACATGCCCAACAAGTTTGAAGTGGATCAGATGAATAGTTACTGAGATAGAGGGGAAAAAAGAGAAATATGTTTTTTTAATGATGTAGGTGTCCTTCAGTGTATCTATTGGCCCTTTTTTGAGCATATATTAGATGAAAATGATTGAAAACCACTGAACTATGCAAATCATAGCCTAATAAGCGCAAGACGAGATGTTTTTACCTTGTGTTTTGGTGGCATTGAGAAGGCTCATCGGGCATTGATGCAGCAGCAATCTCTAGGAAGGCATTTATTATGGTTATTACTTGTTACTTGATAGAACAGTGCAAGTAGCTTGTGCCTGGCTTCATCACCAAATTATATATAATTGCAGTAATTGGCACCTGTGGGTTGTCATGTTTTCTACAATGCTGTGTGCACACTGGATGAAAGCAAAGTACATGGCAAGCTCAGGTATACATGGGAAAAAAACAGAGTTAAAAGCAGCCTGCAGCTGCAAGCATGCCGTCTAAAATATACACATCCAGGATACGCACAACAAGTATACACCCACCCACACGCAGTATATACAAGGAGACAACTACAGGTTTGGCAGTGGAGGACAGGCTAAAAGCCTGTGACTGGTGCTGTTGGATTATTTAAACTGGTGTCCTGTGAAGCAGATGTCTTCTTCTATTTGTGTCAGCGTGTGAGAGAAAGCACTGTCGTTTGCAGATGTGCTCATAAATCACCTTTTAATGCTGTCAGTAATATGTACTTTTGCTTTTTCGTTTTTGGATGTGTTGGTACTTTTACAGTTCGGGTTGATGTTTTCTCTCATTTGTGTATGTGAAAGCGAGTTGTTTACTCCTCTCAGTATAATAAATGCATGTTTGGGTGAAAAGCCATAATGGCAGATTTCAAATTAGCTTCTCACCAGGGAGTAATTAAATCCAGGAACACACACAGCTTTTTTTCTTTCCATTTTTGTCTCACATAGATGTGTAAACTTCTTTTTTTTTCTCCCCTGCACTTTTACATCTGCTTATTCCATCATGTGTGCGTTCGTCTCTCTGCAATGTCCTGTGTGAATTCTGTCATCTGTCCTTCTTTGTACCTCCCACCCTGCTTGTTTTGCTGAACCTCCCTTCTCCTCTGCTCCTCTTCTCTTCCCACCCAGGTTCTAAACACGGGGATGAAGGTAATTTAGGTCTGGTGATTCTCCTGGTTTTGTTCTCTGTGGTCATCCTCACCACCATCTTTTCCCTCATCTTTGTTGTGTGGTAAGAAAAATACACACACAGGCATATCCCACATCCACAGTCCATGACTGTGTGGTCTGTGTCTCTGTTTTAGTTTGAGTGACATTTTTTTTTCTTTGTTTTTGTTTTTTTTTTTTGGATAGCCTGGCATTCTTAAAGTTTTTGTCAGACAGTGTTGATGTTTCATTTTGTATATCCAGGATGAGACAGAGGCGACGTGATCATGCCACCAAACAAGAGCTCACCTCTATGGTCAAGATGAAGTCCATCCCAATCTAATGTAAGAAACTGTTACTTTTTTTAGAGGCTTTTTGCCATTTTTATTCCCCCCCTTAGATAAACTATGCTGCATATGTGAACATACCTGTCTGTTTTTGTGTTTAGATGAGCACATTTGGGAGTTTTGACAGTTTCAGACATTTCAATGGTGAACAGATTCTGTGGCAAGGAGATAATTAAACTCCTAATTAAATGTCACTTCTTTCAAATTTGTATAAGTACAGCAAAATGCCCTCAAAAGAGCACTAAGCTAGTGAGCCACTGCCTAAAGAAGAACCAAAATGGTTCAAAAGAATGCTATAAACAACATTCAGACAACCCTTCAGATAGCTAGCCAACTTGTGATTATAAGGCTAACACACACACACACACACACAGATTATAACCCTCTAAGTATGGCTGTATATCTGTCATCTAACTCTGCTATTTAAATCTGTGCTTTTGTAAAACCTTTTTCCCTCCTGCTTCCCTCTACTCTGCTCTCCTTCACGTGCTCCCTTCCCATCTTCATTTTTCATCAGCTTTTTCTCCTCTCATCTCAGGTTAATTTGAAACATCTTCAACCCATAAGCCCCTTCTGGGGTTTCACCAGTGAGTCAGCCTGTACCATTCCCTGCTGTTAACATGCTGACCGTCCATATTTGGCTACATTAACCACAGAGCGTCATTCAAGAGTCCATCCAGAATCCAAGGCAGCAGGAACTAACTCATGTAAAGAGCTTGACAAAGTAAGGTCATTACCAGTTTATATCGGCTGACTGATGGACAGTTTTTTTGAAAGATTTCCTTGGACATATTCAGTGACTACAAGTGCACTACCCATAATGCAACATGAGACTCCTACCTGCCGTCCATGGGTATAGGGACAGTCCTCTTCACTTCAGCAATGCTCACTACTACACACGACTGTAGGAGCAACACTGCACAGGAACATATGAGTTCACTCATAACCAGTGCTCTGTCAAGTCTCCCCAAACATTTTTTTTTTTAACTTTTAAGCAACAAATAAGGAAAAACAAGTGCAGCTGCCAAACAGGAGCAAAGGGGAACATTGTTTCTGGAACAACTCGTCACCCAGAACTCCTCACACTCTCAATCACTGTGAGAGGTAACACATATAGCGTGTGTTCATTCTCACCTCGACTGATTGACCGACTCAATGCTGTGAAGGAAGCAACACTTCTGCTAATTTCTGTGCGTGTCTGATGCCAAAGAAGCAATGACGGGCATTATGGGCTCAGGTGGGAGGCAGGGAGCAACCTGTCACCTGCTGCTGGCATGAGGGAGAATATGGACATAGAGAATGAGGTCCGGGGTTTAATAGACTTTGTTTCATTTATGACAAGTGATTTTATGTTGCATGATATCCCTGTTATGTTGTCTGGCATATTAAGTAAAGGTTTTTTTTCTTTTATTGTAGTTCTTTCTGTCCATCCATTCACTGTTTCTAAATGTGTGCGAATGAAAGACTCTCATAAAAGAAAGAGGGAAAGATACTGGCCTTTCACAGATCACCAGCATTATGAAAATACATGGATTCTTAGTCATCTAGAGAATATTAGAGCATACATATTCAGCTGTTTTGTCAATGCCAATAATGCCAATAATAATAACACCAGGGTCATTGTGTTAAAAAAAATGGGAGTATGTTTTGTTCAGATTCATTATTAAGTCAAACCATGAAATCATAAGAAAAAGAGGAAAGTAGTAAATCTGAAGAGCTGGAACTTAAAATTTAATTGGAATAGATGAAAATTGTTGTCATAAACTGACTGGTGTAGTCAGCCTTTTAAAGACAAAATATGACATAATGAGGCCGTTAAAAAAAGTTTCCTTATCATGTTTTTTATTTTATTTTATTTTTTTAAATAAATTACAAGATTAGAGTGATGTTACTAATGAAATGAGGGCAAAGGTTTAGATCTAAAGGGGCCCTCAAAGGGCCTTTGAGGGGACAAAAGCAAAAAGTGCTACAAAGTAGCTTGCTTTATTTTAACACGAAACATGGAAAGTGATGCAGAAAGTGCTGCATTTGATATCATTAGGAACAATGTGTGTACTCGCACGCCCTCATATCTGTCAGTAAACGAGAGAGGTGTATTCTGGGTGGTTACTACGGTCTTGTTCACCATAGTAACTAACATCGAAAGGGGTACGCAGCACTAGGCTTTCACTGCAGTTACTAAAATGAATGTAAACGATGGTTTTAGGATGCTGATTTTTCTTGGGGTTTTTTGTTTGTTTTTTAGGGGACATTTGGGGAGAGGAAATAAACAGCGGGGCATTGGCACAGATCGAATAGTTGCCATCAACTGCAGAGATTGTACAAATCTAAGAACCACCTGCATCAGCTGCTCAGTTAACCTTTGAGTTTATGAGGTAGATCAGTGCATCCTGGGCGGTGGTGGAGATGAGCACGCACGCAATAAACTGACAAGAGTAACCCTCGCTCACTGTACATCTGTCTCAAAACCCATCGCCTCACGGAAAACACTCGATTTCTGGGTGGCCAACACTTAAAAATACCTCCGATACAGCTTGTCTGCTTTAGTCCTGCTTTTCACACCTGTGCCTATAGACCTTGTGTCCTGCTAGCTTTGCAGCACAGATGGAACCGAGAGGCTCTTTTGCTTGAGAAGCAATTTTTCTTTCTTTCTTCCTTTGTGCTGGTTTGGTTGTTACATTCTGCTCATCTAAGGCTGTGTAGTTTCTTTTGCTGGCTGTCATTTCAGAAACACAAGGTGCATCCAAGTCCAACTTTTTTTTGTTTTTCCCAGTTTGGCAACTGTATTGTCTCTCAAGCTAGCTCCACATATTATGCATGGATCCAGTTGAAGCTTTTTTGTATATTATTGTATATCAAACTTAAAAAAAAATGCATACCTATGTTATATGTGGTGTTTATATGTAAGGAAAAAACATAATCTTTGGGGTAGATTGACAGACATGGTTTAGCTCAGTCTTGTGTTAAGGACATTTCTTTTTAATAAATCTGTCATTCTACACCAATATTACATAGGTAAATGCATTACATGCTCCCTGTCAATCACTCCAGGTCAATACTAAAACTCATTGGACGAATTGGAAGTGAATACAGTGTCAATGAAGGGAGACTTCAATAGTATTAATAGCCTGAGCTAAGCCATTTCTTGTGAGTCTTCCCAGCATTGTGTATGTGTGTTTTCCCCCCAGTTATATGAAGCTGTGTTACTGTACGATTACTGTATGGACAACGTGTTTACTGAGTCAGTCCTTATCCAATGTTTAATTCCTTTTTTTTTTTTTTAATAGAACCACAAATGGATGTTTGCTTTTCACTGACACTCTCCTTCCTCCATTCTTGTGGCAACATTCACAAAGACAGTGAAATATTTAAAAAATTATTCACAGAGTCAATTTGAGAACCCGCCCTTTACTTCCTTTTTAAATTGTGTTCCAGTAAACTCGGGGCTCTGATGGATGTGAGATATAAAAGGATGCATTCGGAGCTTTTGTACTAGAATGTGCACACAAATTTGATTTTAATTTCTTCTGTCTTTTGTTTTTGTTTTAAATATTACTATTGGTGCAATGAATGTCATCTTTTTGTCATTTAAAACAATCTTTGTAGCTGAATCTTTGTATAGTAAATTCTTTTTCTTATGCTTGTCTTGTCCTTCCAAGGTCCAGTCAAAAAAAAAAAAAACTTTAATCAAGAGTGAACCCACTACCTGCTCTCTGTGTGACTTTTATACTAAATATTCAGTTTTATAAGGCCAAATTAGGAATTTAAAAAAGATGGTAAATATAACATAGAAGCCACTTTGCCATAATTACTGGATTTACAGGTAATAAAGTTAATATTTTTCCAATCTACACAGTAATGTAACAGTGAAATACCTGTTTTAAAGATATTTTTATGATAAATATTCAAAGTAAACTTTGATAAATTGTATAAACCATCCATCAGATTCAATTTTCCGGGCACAGTGCCATATATTTTAAAAGGCGCCTATAAATAAGATGTGTTTTTACTATTACTATTATTATCATTATTATTGTTATATCAGTGACTGTTGTTCACCCTGTCTATTTTGTTTTTAAGGGTTCAATGTGACATGTTTTCTGTAAGTGTATGCCTATGGAGTTCTTTCTGTGTCTTTCTTGGTGTTTTTGTTATTTGTTTTGTTTTTTTCTGTGTGGACAAACTTCATTTACAGTCTGTTCCTCTGCGATATGTGACAGTTAGAGGAGCCTGTTGACTTTTAGTTCTCGCAACTCCAATGAAACTCAGGCATCCATTCTCAGATGTACATAGTCATTTTTGTTTCCTTGTGTTCAACAAATATCACCATAAGCTGTTTTTTTTTTCTTCCTTCCTGTCCTGGTGTCTGTGAAATAAAAAAAAAAACTATTTTATCACACTTCTATTCCTTTTTTTTCTCTTTTGTTTCCCATGAAAATTCAATGTTATGGTTCACTAACCTTTTGTCCGTAGTTTCCATTATCTTTTCAGTACAGCTGCGCATTTGTTTTATAAAGCTTATCTACTTCCTTGTGTATCACAGTTTATTCTTTGGTTGTTTGATGGAAAAAAAATCCAATTGTCTAGAGTTACTCAAAAAAAAAGATGTCTGTTATTGTTTGGTCCTTTGCGTTGTGTAAAAGCTGAAAGAATTTCCCCTTAAGGCCTTTTCTCTTTGAGGCAGTTTCTGACGTCTAAATGCTTAAGCTACCTTTTCTTGTCTTCGTGACAAGGAATTTTAAGATGAATAATTAGAAGGAAATAACCCCGATATTCTCATCACACTTTGACAACAGTCTTATTTGTGGTGCAGGGGGGTTTAGCGCAAAGATACTTTGTCGTAGACAGACAAAGTTGGTGGCATCAGGTAGTGCTACTAATAAAGTCAAAGAAGGGTGATGAATATCTCTACACCATGCAAGGAAATATAACATAAAAGGCAACGTTTGTGGTGCAAATAAGACAAGTCTTCATTGTGGCTCTCAGTGCTTCTGTTTATGCCTATCATAACAGCCGTACATTATAGCTCAGAAACCTTTGATATTTAAATCTCATAGTGTACTCGGTGCAGTCGGGCGTGACACTCTCAGCCAAATAAAGAGCTATAATCTTGGTGATAAAAGGAAAAAAATGCACAGATTCATTTTCCAATCTGCGCTTCTGTTTGAGCAGTGTAAATCAGTTGGAGCAAGTATAAACGTACTGTGAGTGGAATACACACAGTATTGTATTAGCACATTAGCACAAGGGCTTTGTACTGACCCTATAGGTCAGTTTAAGACAATACCACTTAGAAAGATAAAAGCTGTTATTGCTCGTGTTTGCCATCGTTAGTTTATAAATGGAGGTAACTGTCTTATGTTACCAACAGTGAGCTTTGCCAAGTAAGCCTTTTGGTTAATGTATCTCAGACCAGACAATTACTGTATATGCTTAGTGTTTCATAGCTGTGCACTCAACTGTGCTTAACGAGGGATCTTAGAACATTTATCCCACCAGGCATGCACTGTGAAGCAGGATTTTGTCTCCGGTAATGTCAGGGTTAACCTTGGCTTTTTAGGACTATGAAGGTGGTTCGTTTCTTATCAGGGTTTGTCACTACAGTAACTTATGCTGGAGCAGGGCCTGAAAAAGTCAACAATCCTTCACAGATACAAACATTCACAATCAGTTTTGAACCAAACTTCCTTTGTGAGGTTTGAACCCAGAATCTCCTTGCTCTAAGGTGACAGTACTAACCACTGAACCAAAGTCTTATTAGACCAAAGGCTGCATTTATCTGGTTTTTTCTGGGACACTTCACTAAAACTTTTCTGGTAAAATGCTGCCTCCTGGTGGTGAAAGGTTAAGACTGGCAGTTTGCATATTTGCCTTTCACACAAAAAGATCTCTGGCCTGAGCTAGTGTACTCCTACTGCTGGACGAAAGCCCAGAAAAATAGGATTGTGTCAGGATGTTAAATCAGTGCCAAATCAAACATGTGGATCCTCTGCAATCCCGTGGAAAACAGGGGAACAGCTAAAAGTATGCCCACCCCCCTCATTTCTTTATTTTTGAGCAAATAACCAGACCTTACCCCGTGACGAAAAACTTTCAGAGCCCTTAGAGAACTTCAGAAAGATGCAAGTCATTATACAAAAACACAGCAAATATACACAGGATACATTTTATTGAGATAAAATAACACTACATTAAAACTATCTTGTTACTATATACTTTACTATTAAACAAAAACATATTTGTCCAAAAATACAAAACATTATTTTAAAGCACAAAACTTAAATAGTGCAAATTCCAACACTTAAAGTCATATGGTAAACATAAAAGAGAAAATGACACTGGCAGTTAAAGTGGGACAACAGCCAGCGTGTAAATTCCTTCCATAAGCACTAAACTTCAAGTTAAATAAGTGTAAAGTGGAGGCCGGTGCTCTGTTTGCCACTGTTGAAGCTGTTTTTCCGCATCCTGGTAGTCATAAGCAAAGCTTTACAATGCCTTTGTCTTCTATGTTGGTTTTGTTTTATTTAAAACTCCAGTGTTACTCAACGCTTCTGTTACTCAAACAGTTGTTTCCGATCCGTTCTGTGACCCTTCCAAGAAAGTAGCAACAAAACAGACAAGCCTGTAATAAATCAAATAAAGAGCACTTCAAACTATTATGTACCAGCAAGTTTGTTTGTTTTTCTTCCCCCAAACAATGAGCACTTTTCAAACTTTCTCCCCCTCATCCATTATTTTATTTCACAATCACAACTAAATATTCCTGACTTACCTCCACTTACTAATGGAAATAAATAAATAAATAAATAAATAAATAAATAAATAAAGATCATCAAAAGTGAAACTACAGTAGCCACCTAGTGGACAACAGGCACAACTACAACCTTAATCACCAAGCACCAGCTTTACAAAAATGTATCCCTGTTTTCCATCTGGAAACAGACAATTCAAGTCTACCTTCTCTTATACTGAAAGCATGTTGCTTATATTCAAATATCCATTTCTAAACCCACTATAATACAACATTACTAAGCATCATTTAAACCAGTGTATAATACTGTTAATGAGTGTTTATGTTATTTGGTCTACATCTAAAAACAGTGTAATGACAAAAACTCTATATGTGGTATATCTTTGCTGCTGATAATGCAGCAAAGTGATTATAATGAGTGAAAACAAACAGTCCTGCAAACCCCGTTTTCACCGCTGAAAAGCTAAATTTCAGCATATAGACCAGGGGTGTCCAACTCCAGGCCTCAAGTGTCAGTGTCCTGCAGGATTTAGATGTGTCTTTAATCCAACACAGCTGATTTAAATGGCTAAATTACCTCCTCAACATGTCTTGGAGTTCTCCAGACGCCTGGTAATGAACTAATCATTTGAGTCAGGTGTGTTGACCCAGGGTGATATCTAAAACCTGCAGGACACTGACCCTTGAGACCTGGAGTTGGACACCCCTGATACAGACTGTACCTCACACTGTTAGCCATATAAATATGGCAGCATTATGGGAGGAAAAATGCTGGAACCACGCACAGATGATTAACACAGTATGTCCCCTTTCTTCCATTTTGATGATCTAAATCTAAACTCAACTTTTTTTCAAGTTTCACTCCATGCTGTCCTCTTTTCTGCTCATGTTTAGTGTAAAAACAAGATGTCAGTCAGGACACCGAATCACACCGACTTTACTCGTCTGTCACAGTTTTTGCTCAAACGACGAGGGCCGAGCTTGAAGCCGTCAAAGAAATACATAACAGCAGGAAGCCAAAACCTAACTGAGCATCTTTACTACAGCACGTCTTAAAAGGGGATTCATTCCCTTCCTGTGATGATTGACGTGCACAGTAAAGAAGCCTCTGAGCCACATATAACTCACTGTTGGCAAGGTTTCACCTTTGGAATAAGGAGACTTGATGTTATCCATTTCTGTGGCTGGCTCAACTTACCCTACAAACTGATTTCTAAAAACTGACCATTACAGGAAAAGTTATGACTGAGTGCACATTAAGGCTTCTGCAGGCAGGAAAATGAAAGTTGC
Organism: Haplochromis burtoni; assembly: GCF_018398535.1. Classification (NCBI taxonomy): domain Eukaryota; kingdom Metazoa; phylum Chordata; class Actinopteri; order Cichliformes; family Cichlidae; genus Haplochromis; species Haplochromis burtoni. The sequence continues at coordinate 262,986 of NW_024582738.1, forward strand.
AGTATGTTGACATGCTGGATATTACAAGCATTAACAGCCAAAGACAACATTTTGTTTAGCTGCTGGTAATAGACATGGGAAATAAAGAACCGCATGTGGGCAGATTTTTAACGTACTATAAAGAAAAACAGTTTTGAGGTGCACTAAGAGTGAAACTGAAAGACGTCTCGCAGAGCCTGGAATTGATTTTGCCTTTGGTTGACGTTTCCTTCAGCGCCCTTTGAATGAGGCTGGATAGTGACAGTAAAAGTGATGAACCTCCATCGGGGTTTAAGTCTGTGAGGTGTTGTGTAGGTGAGCAAAAAGTTGGGCAGGCCCTGGTAAAAAAGATATGAGTAAAAAGAGGGTTCACATCTTTACATTTAGTCCCTAGGTTATTGAAGAGGATTCTGATACAAATCCATGCCATGAAAAGGAAAACAAACAAACAAACAAACAATAACAGTGATTGGCACTTATATTGGGATGTTCCCATTTCAAAAAGCTAATTTAGTATTTTACAGCCATCTCCACCAATGAAAAGTCAAACGTTTACTGCTTTCCTTATAATATAATGAGCTTTCTCATTCTTTGTGAGAAAAGAAAACAAAAAGTTTTCATTATTTATGTCAAATGAACTGAAAAATGTCTTCATAGCCATATATACGTGTTCTTCAGAATTTAAAGGTATTTGATAATTATTTTAAATAGCTAAGAACATTTTTATCCAAAGGTGATCCAAAGTTGGTGATGCCTTAAACATCGATGGCCACCCCGTGTTTAGTGAATATCACATCTCTGGTTCCCGTCAGGTACATGAGCACTGAACACAGGTGAGGGAGCGTCGCCGTGGTGCTGACGTATAACCAGTATGGGATCGGCGCCGTGTTGCCGAATGGGCACACCCACAGGCCGTGGCGCACTGCATCCCGGACGTGGTGTGTCACCATGGAAATGAAAAGCATCCATGGCAAGGAGCACCAAGCGTCTTTGAGGCGCCCGAGCCACATGAGGAAGCGGAGACTGAGACAGATGATGGGAATGAGAGAGGAACAGTGCAGCGGTGGACGCTGAGGGAGTGAGACAGCAGCCTGGAAGAGCAGTGAGAGACGGCGTTAGCACCACATATATCCTTTGGAAACATATCAATCCATGTCAACAGTGTTCTGTACTGTGGAGATCCTGTCATGAGTAGAGATGGACCGATCCGATATTACGTATCGGTATCGGTCCGATACTGACCTAAATTACTGGATCGGATATCGGAGAAAAATAAAAAATGTAATCCGATCCATTAAATATCACGAAAGCACCTCACATACGCCGTAACTCACCTCAGAACGTTAGCACGTCGGAGCAGTATGCATCACGTGATAGAGTGGCTGTGGCATGCGGGACCTGTCGGTGGTCTGGATAGCATTTGGAGCTTCGCTAGCAACCTGGCATTTCATCTCCGACAAAGTTATCCCCGAGAGAAGTAAAGCAAGTCGTGTAAGTCCATCTCTGAATGTTTGTAAAGCATTCCTCGCTAAGCTTAACGAGCGACTGCCTCTCGCTCTCCGGCTGTACTTCAATCGTGAAACTGCTTAATGATCAGCTGATCAGCTTTTCTGTCGCGAGTCTCTCTTGTTTTTTTGGTCCCACTTGCGCCCAGAAAGAGGAAACCAGCGGCTGAACAACAGCAGCACGTTTAAGCTTGATAAGCTGTTGTTAGAATTTATTTAATATTACTTTCTACACCAGGATCGTTTTCTACGTAGCTGACGCTGGTAACTGTGCAGGGGCGGATCTAGCAAAGTTTAGCCAGGGGGGCCGATAGGGCATTAACTGGGAAAAGGGGGCACAAAGACATACTTTTCTTTCTTATTCTCATTTAAAATGTCTAGCTTTTAATAAATAATTATCTGACACCCAAAGTTTTAATTTGATGTAAAATGAATAGAAGTCAATTACTGTATATAGTAGACTATTAAGTCTAATATATATACCCTAGTAAGCTATAGTACTTTTTCCTTTGGGAAGGTACCATCTGTGCAGTCTGCAATTTTGTTGAAGAAAGATGTTGAATCTATTTAATATTTCTTGAAAAATAATTGATTTCTGTGCATTTTTTTTTCACACTGCATCAAATTAAGTTGATTACGTCGATTAAGCATCATGAGGTGGCGCGTGAGGGGTGGTTCCCTATTTTTTATTTATTTATTTTTGTTGTCTGGGAGTTGGAACCCTATTAGTTAGGTTGCTTAATATTTACGCTAAGTACTCTTTAAAATACCAGAATAGGGAGGATGGTGTAGGTTAAGTTTATTAGATTGATCAGTATTGCTGAACTATGAAATATTTTTTTTGCATACAGGTATAACAGAATAGCTTTAGTGTAGTTGTTGTTTTAAACTTGAGTATGAACTTATACAAAATGCAGCAAGATATTTATAAAAAACAGTTTTGTTGATTAAAAAACACTATATCGGATTCATATCGGTATCGGCAGATATCCAAATTTATGATATCGTATCGGTATCGGACATAAAAAAGTGGTATCGTGCCATCTCTAGTCATGAGTCATGCTCCAGCACACACACATACACACGTATGAGGTATAGGGCTGCCACGATTAGTCGACTAGTCACGATTACATCGACTATCAAAATCGTCGACGACTGATTTAATAGTCGACGCTCGTTTGAAGCTTTGTAAGATCACAAAAGACGCAGGAATAAGTAGAGGATTTAAGAGTGTAATAACGGACTGAAACAGAAGATGGCAGCACTGCATGTACAAGGATGCCAGCTGCCGTTAAACCCCGAAGAAGAAGAAGAGCTGTGTCCCAGAATTCATAGCGCGGCCCAGCTCAGTTTCCAACAATGGCGGCAGCTAGTTAGTTTTAATATTACTCTTATTATTCTTTCTGGGTCACAAAATAAACGTTTAACATATTTTCAGGCGAGAATGTAGCTGTGTAAACCTCAAATATCGGCTCAGTTTATCAGACACCACATATTTTCAAAAGCGCTCCGACGTTTTCGAGACGTCTGTTACCCACTAGCTCGATAGCTAGCCGGGGGCTAGGTCACTAGAGCCGTGAGAACACCGGACTCCCGGCAAATCGTTTTCAAACCCACCGCCGTCTTTCGCTACTCAGGTTAAACATGATATATAAGTCACTTAAAAATGTTATTGTTTGGCTTTTTTTTTGTATTTTATTTGTTCCTGAGTAAATCGGTTTGGCTGAGATTAAAGTTATAGTTTTTACACAGCTGAATAAACGTCAAGCAGACAGCTGATTATCAGAAGTGTGAGATGCTCGAGAATATACTCCAGTGTCCTGTTATATTTTAGATAGCAAGGAGCAGACGGCTGAGTTTATTAAACTCCACTGAAACAATCTGCAAATTTAATTAAAATTTAATAAACTATCCTCTTGTCTTTATTTTTAGTTAGCACATACCTTAAACACTTAAAGCTGTAAGCTAATGATAGTTATATAAGAGCAGATGCATGCACGATCTGATTAGTCGACTAATCGCAAAAATAATCGGTGACTAGTCATTATCAAAATAATCGTTTGTGGCAGCCCTAATGAGGTACATCTCTAAATGTATGTATGTATGCATATGTATATGTAGATGGATCAACTGACAGGTCAGATGCGTCTCTTAGATCTTTGCTGGAACTTTTTGGATTTATATGACCTATAGAAGCTGTTCAGTTTTTTCACACTGCACACCATGCTAAGATATACCAAGTGTTTAGCTAATTGCTCTTTGAGAATCACTTTGTTGGTGCTGACATACAGTTTTATGCCTGTCAATTAAACTGTTATCTACTGTCTGTGTGTGTGTTCTCTATCAGTAACACAATGAAAGAAGTTACTAACATTTTTTTGTAGATTCAACTAAAGAAATGAGAACCAATGCTGTGTTTCTGCCAGTGAAAGTGTCTAAAGATACAATTTAAATTTTTGATACATTGCTACACTGTTGGGCTGAAAGACCAAAAGAATAGTCAATATTTCAATGATGTAATGGATGACAGTCATTTTTTAACATACATATAAAATGAAGTAGTATTTTTCTTGGTGCGTCACCATAGCTCACCCTGTGGATTGTGCTATGTTCCCGGCATAAAATCCATATCAGAAAAGCCCAGATTGAATTCTGCCCCAGGCCTGTTACTGCATGCCACTTACTTTCCCATCATTTCTTCTGTGTCTAACTGTTGTTATGTAACAAAGGCAAAATACCCCCCAAAAAATCTTTTTCATAAGGATCCAAACTTATTAATATTCAGTGGCCATTTGGAGTAGAAACCATTTGCACTCCAGCATTGGTTCTCCTGGCTCGCTCGTTTGATTTAGCATCCCCGTGGATTATCTGACAAAGAAACTGAACACATTTACAAGAAAAACATGGCTGCTGCCAAACACAAACACCTACAATCCCTGATAAATAGCAACTTATGAGGCTTAAAAATAAAAACAAGTCTGTGAAATTAAAATTTTCTGCATGGGTTGTTTCAGTGTTTTCTCTCAGTGGGAAGGTTATAATGAACATTGTGTCCTGTAATCTACTATAATGGCACATGTATGGGTGCATTTAAGACTTAATCACTAAATAATTAGCTCTCCAAGAGAAAGGTGAAGGACTTAGGGAATACTTTGTACCCTATCATTTGTAAGCTTATTAAGCATTCAGATTAACCCTCTATGGCGAAAGTCTTACCTTGAGTGATAAGGATCCAGCCATATAGAAGTGGTCCAGGTCTATGATTGATGCCAGGAGCCCTGCGAGTAACACCTCATATAAATCGCTCTTTTTCCTCAGTCCAATAACAACCGCCCATGACCACAGCCCCACCAATCCGTGCGTGGCGTTGTCCAAGACAGCACGCAGCCACAAGTGTTGCTGTATGACAGACAGCTGTAGGACGTGGTCTGCCACCACACAGAACATCCCGAGTCCTGCCGACGCCAGCAGGGAGGCGGAACTGAAAGTCTGCAGGAGGGCCTGAGCTCTCTCCGTCTCCAGAGCCAGGCTGAGAGGTACGGGAGCACCATCTCCCCTGAGGCCAGGTCCCAACAAGGGGGACGAAGAAGGGGAGGAGTCGAGCTTGGAGTAGAATCCTTGCATGTTGTTAGATGGCTGGAGGGGCCAGTCAGCATTAAAGGTCAGCAAGATTCAGGCAAACTGGAATAAAGGAAATAAAATGTTCATCATTCACTGCTTATCTGAGCAAACGTGAAGCAATCTCACACACACACACACACACACACACACACACACACACAGATGCATGTTCATGGACACAAATTTTATTTTATTTACTTATTTTTGGTGACAGACTTTGACACTGATGTATTTTAACAGGAAGCATATTTTTTGTCTTATTTAGATTCTTTAGAGGACACATGTCAGCTGTCCTGAGGGCTTTCTAAAAGCAGCTTCCACTGTATTGCAACTCAAACCTAACTGGGGCATTTTTATAGACAAACCATAACCAATGAGTTCTTAATGATAATAAAATAACAATTAAAACAATCCAACTGTAAAATTCCCACTACCGCCACCCCCATCCTGTCTCCAAATGTGGACAACATTGACTTTTAAAGGTGAAATATATTCATTTGACATGAATCAGTGCATATGAAACTGGACAGATGAAAAATTGAATATAAAGGCATAAAATAAAGGATAATTAATTTTAAATTAATTCATGTATGAAAAGCAGAAAAAAAAAAACCACCTGAAAAATGTGTGTCTGATAAATGAAACTATGGGCTCATTTACCAAACTTCAATGTTATTATTATTTATTTATTTAAATTTTCATACCTATATTGTTTCTGACCATGTCTGTCCCTTTTTGTTGGCTGGCAGGATAAGATGCAACGTTACCAAGCTCAGATCATCAACCTGGTTTCTTAAACACAACAATGAGTTCACTGTACTCAAGTGACCTCCACAGTCGCCAGATCTCAGTCCAACAGAGCACCTTTAGGATGTGACTCACACCCTAAAGCAGGGGTGTCAAACTCAAATACACAGTGGGCCAAAATTCAAAACTGGAACAAGGTTGTGGGCTAACATTAATATTTATTGGAAAAAAAATCTTCCTCCAGATTTAAGAATGAATCTTTTCTTATGGACTCAAACAAGTTTTGCTGAAAAACTGAATATGGAACAAGCAAAGCTTAATACTAAACAATATATATATTAGCTGTATAATACCAGTAGGCCAGCTCTAATAATAATATGGTATGGCTTCGCGGGCCAAATGTAATTAGGCTGCGGGCCAAATTTGGCCCACGGGCCAGAGTTTGACACCTGTGCCCTAAAGGAAATCTCGGAGGAATCTTTCCAGCACCTGCTTAAATCCATACCAGGTAAAAGGGGGAACAACCCAATACTAGCAAGCTGCGCCGAATAAAATGTCCAGTAAGTGCACGTATTTCAGTTACAGATCATACCTATATGAAAAGAGCAAACAAAAACCACTCCGCACCTTCCACATAGGAATAATACCTAATAACAACACATAATAAAGTACTGTGGAGAACTGAACAACAAATACAAAGTTCACACACATAAGACAGTTTGAGTTCCCTGAAAATCCACAGCTTTCCAACACCCAGATTATTTTTTATTTTTTGGACCATGGGGGCATGCAAAAATAGATCTGATGCGTCTCATGCAACTGAGCGAAATGTAGGACAGACTCAAAAGGCGCCCTGCTTTTGTCTTTGACTACCAGCTGATGATGCAACAGCAGTGCTTCTCTTGAAGATGCTCCTATGAATGAAAATTTAATTAGCTGGTTATTTTTGTCACCGGCTAGCGGCTCCAGCTGAAGTCCCTGCCTGCAAAGCTCCTTGCGGTCCGCGTAATGTTTGTTTGACTTGACATTAAAGTCAAACAAACATTAAAGACATCTTAATTAGACCCCATATAAGCGAGCTAAAATAACACCACAGACAGTGCTAGGCGCTACGTGGCTAGTAGTGACAGAGATGCTGCTATGTGTAGGCGGACAGCAGCTGTCACGATTAGCGATGGATTGCACGTCATGACAGGCATCGTCCCCGATTTAAAATTAAGAACAAATGTATAACCGATCAACAAGAGATTTTTTATGTCATTTTTGATGAAACGCTTGGAAAATAAACCAACACTTACCCCATTTCCCTGCATCCGTAAATCTACTGAAGTGTTCACACTTCTTCTGCTGTGTTGTGTTGTAGCGCCAACGCTCAGCGGTGCTTTGCTGCCACTCGCAGGGCATGAGTGGGACCCACCAGCAAAGTATCGCTAGAAGACCAGAAGGGTTTAAATCCACTATATTGCCAAAAATATTTGCTCGTCTGCCTTCTTACGCATATGAACTTGACTGACATCACATTTTAATATGATGTGAATGCATGCTTCCTTTGCAGCTATAGCAGCTCCAGCGCTTCCGAGTGCTTTCCAAAAGGTTTAGAAGTGTGTTTATGGGAATTTGACTATTCTTCCAGAAACACATTTGTGAGTCAGACCAAAAGTATTCTGTCAGGTTGTGTGTCAGGACTCTGTGCAGAGGTGTCAAGGTCTACCACACCAACAATTCTTCAAAGCATGGATGGCCTTTTTCTGTTCCAATTGTCATGTTATAACAGGGAAAGGGCCATCCTGAAACTGTTTCCAGAAAGTTGGGACCATCCCACCTCCACTTTTCACTTGGCACAATGCAGTCAGACAAGTACTGTTGTCCTGGCAACCACCAAACCCAGACTGGTCGGTTGAATTGCCAGACAGAGAAGTGTGTTTTATAAAAACACATCTCCATTCTTAAGTCTAGTGGCACCATGTTTTACACCACTATATCTGAGGCTTTGCATTGCACTTGGCAATGTAAGGCTTGAATGTAGCTGCTTGGTCATGGAAACCCAATCCATGAAGCTCTCTGTGCAGTCTTCTTGAGCTAATCTGAAGGCCACACGAAGTTATGAGGACTGCTTCCACTTGGTTACAACAGATGATTGTGGAATGTTTAGTAGCAAGAAAACTTCATGACTAGACTTGTTGCACAGGTGGCATCCTATCATGGTACCATTCTGGAATACACTGAGTTCCTGAGAGCGACACACTTTTTTACAAATCTTTGTCTGCATGCCTAGGTGCCTGCTTTCTTACGCCTGTGGCCATGTAAGTAATTGGAACAACTCAATTGATTTATTTGGATGGGTGAGTGAATACTTTTAGTAATATAGTGGAGGTCAGGGGGGAAGCAGGGCCTGTATGAAGACAGCAAGCGAGTGATGAGTTCTGGGGTAGAATTGACAGATGGGTTTCAGGAGGGAGTGGGATTATATCATGGACCAACTCTGTGCCTCTTCTTGTTCGCGATGGTTTACAGATGAGGTCAGGCAGGAGTCTTTGTGGACTATGATGTCTGCAGATGATGTTGTAATCTGTAGTGAGAGTAGAGAGGAGGTGGAAGAAAGCCTATAGAAGCGGAGGCATGCTCTGAGAGAAAATGAATAAAAGTCAGTAAAAGCAGGACAACTACAAGACTGAGACAAGTGTAACAGTCACGATGCAAAGAGCAGAGGTATTGTAGATAGATGAGGTTAAATACCAGGGGTCAACCATCATAAGCAACAGACAGTACACAAGAGAGATGATAAAGAGAGTGCAGGCAGGGTGGAGTAGGTGGAGATGACTCAACAGACTGACAAAAGAGTACCATAACACAAGTACAAGAAATACCTTTTAGCAGAAAGGTGATTCAGTTCATGTGAACACACTGCTTCCTGTTCCCACTGTAAACACTGTGAAATGAACCAAACCTTTACCTGGATGACTAAGCATGCATCAAGTGTCATTTGTTTCAGTGGGACAACAAACTAAAAAGCAAACCAGGGAATTAACAGTGCTCTCACTCCAACTGCCAAACTGCCAAGCACTGTTTCACTGTGCTTGGTGCTGCAGAAATATCAAAACATTTAGAGAGGAGATCAGAGTTACATATAAGGAAATGTTCCTTTCTTTTCCTTTCCTTTCCTTTCCTTTCCTTTCCTTTCCTTTCCTTTCCTGTCCTTTCCTTTCCTTTCCTTTCCTTTCCTTTCCTTTCCTTTCCTTTCCTTTCGTTTCCTGTCCTTTCCTGTCCTTTCCTTTCTTTTCCCTATAAATTTGCTAATACAAGTTGCCACAAGAGGGAGAAAGAGTCTACAAAATGTATCTCAACACTTTAAACGAGCACACACCCAAATAATAATAAACACCAAAGGAAATTTTATTAAAATAATAATTTCTTACTTATCACAGTGTTACATTCAGACTTCTCCATTACATACACCATAATCCAAAAATGAAAAAAAGCCTCCAAAATAATAATTTCATGCCTCTAAAATACATTTGGGCTCAAGTTTAATTAAAAGTGCATTTCTGGGGTGAATCCGCAAGGCAGAATAATTCTAATATTGAACCCCGGCTGGCGGAAAATATTAATTCTCATATTTCAAATTAGGCAAACCTGCTGAGTGGAAGGTATTTAAATAGGTGTGTCATTTCAAATCCTGAAACTTACCATGCAATAAATTTTAATTTCACCACTCATATTAAATCCAATTTTAATAATGTCTCTATTAAAGATCCGAGATTAGATCTGTAACGACAGAGTCTAATCTCTTTTAATGGAATGCCTTTAATGTGCCAGTTTCTCTTTATTGTATCCCTGTAGATCAAATTCAATCTAGATGTGTTGGGGTTTTTTCTACATTTATGCTCTGTCTGCCCTTTTTGTATTCTTGTCCCCCCTTTGTTACACCGAGTTCCACTTGCACATGTACTTATCTATTTTATTTTTTTCATTTTTGAGTATTGAATGGTGCTGCAGTGCGCGTCTGCTTTGACATTTGACAGACCATTCTGTTGCACACACAAATCCTCATTTGGAAAACACAAACCTTTTGTGAAATGCTCTGGATTCTTCAGCTTCACAATGTACTGTGCGGATTTCACGGAAGGAAATGCAGACAGCTCCTAATATGATAGACTCACAATATGTGAGTCATCAAGCTTGTGCAGTGAGTTCCTTGATTGATCTAAATCTTGCCTAATTTTATCTGTTCATGGAAGGCATGCCTCAATTCTCCAAGATCCTAACAATCACAAGAATCTCCACAATTTGAGAACGAGGCTTCAATGCAGTGCTTGGCAGAAATATTAGGCTGCAATGTTCCACAGCGGCTGTGCCGAACATGACCTCTCATTTTGTGTCACTGACTTACAATTGCAGTACTTCACAGATGTCAGTGCTGTCAAGTGTTGTCATCAGCATGTGTGAGCTCGATGTGTAAGGCTGACAAGCAATTTGTGGAGCAGGCCTGTGATTGGTTGGACTCTAGATGCGAACATGATTTGGGATTCAAGCCACCTTGCCGTGCAGAAAGTCACTTCTCACGGTGAAACGTTCCTTCTTTTCCTCATTATCCATCATTTCAAGTCACTTTGTTGTGACATGAAACAAGCACCATTAATAACAATGATGACCTATTTTTGTTTTTGAGGACAGATCACAAGAAGTTGATGGCATTTGGGTTTTGCCTCATAATCAAATTCTGTTGAACAAATAGAGTGTGTGTAAGTGTTGGATGTTTCAGGTCACCCAATGACAGGGCATAAAGAACCTGAGATGTGCGTGGGCTTGACTCAGTTAGCACCATGGGGTGACTCGCAGAGACCTAACACTCGGGTTTTGACTGTTTCAGGACCATAGACAGCGCACAGCAAGACCCACTGCCTATGCTGCCATCCAGTGGACAAATGCATGACAATTCTTTAAATAAAGTTGACTATTTTTGCTTTATTTTTTGTGGCTTGACATTAACAAATTAACACAAGACACATCAGAATCAGAATCAGAAACAGAAACAGAATCGTGTTTATTGGCCATGTATATGCGCAAACACATACAAGGAATTTGGTTCCAGGAGTAGATGGTGACTCTCAAGCACAGCAATGTAAATCACAGCAATATGTAAACGACACACACACACACACACACACACACACACACACACACACACACACACACACACACACACACACACACACACACACA